>NW_026691419.1:0-108659 GCF_020826845.1 Diceros bicornis minor
AAATACAATAAGCAGGGTGGGGAAGGAAATGTGTGGTAATGGAGCAGGTGGAACAGGTGTGATTGGAGGTGCTAATGAGGGAGGTTCGCGAGCCAGATCTCCCAGGCCGCAGAATTTGGCCTCAGCTGCCTCCCTGTCTCCTGCAGGCGCCTGTGCAGGGGATGGCTCTCCCTGCACGGAGGCTGGGGCCTCAGCTGCCTCCTGTTCTCCTGCAGGAGTCTGTGCAGTGGATGGCACTCCCTGCACAGAGGCTGGGGCCTCAGCTGCCTCCTGTTCTCCTGCATGAGCCTGTGCAGGGAATGGCTCTGCCTGAGTGGAGGCTGGAGCCTCAGCTGCCTCTCATTCTCCTGCAGGAGGCTGTGCAGGAGATGTCTGTCCCTGCACGGAGATTCGGGCCACAGCTGCCTCCCTGTCTCCTGCAGGAGCCTGTGCAGGGGATGGCGTTACCTGCACGGAGGCAGGGACCTCAGATGCCTCCTCGTCTCCTGCAGGAGGCTGTGCAGGAGATGGCTCTCCCTGCACAGAGGCTTGGGCCTCTTCTGCCTCCTGGTGTCCTACAGGATCCAGGGTGCGCCATCCCCCCTGTACAGGGGGATGGCGCACCCTGCTTGGAGGCTGGGCCCTCAACTACCTCCTCTTCTCCTGCAGGAGCCTGTGCAGGGGATGGCTCTCCCTGCACAGAGGCTGGGGCCTCAGTTGCCTCCTGGTCTCCTGCAGGAGACTGTGCAGGGGATGACTCTCCCTGCACGGAGGTTGGGGCCTCAGCTGCCTCTTGGAGTCCTGCAGGCGGCTGTGCAGGAGATCTCTGTCCCAGCATGGAGGCAGAGATCTCAGCTGCCTCCTCATCTCCTGCAGAAGGCTGTGCAGGGGATGGCTCTCCCTGCACAGAGGTTTGGGCCTCTTCTGCCTCCTGGTATCCTACAGGAGCCAGTGCAGGGGATGGCGCACCCTGCTTGGAGCCTGGGCTCTCAGCTGCCTCCTGGTCTGCTGCAGCACATGGTGGATATGATTGTTCTCCCGGGATTGAAGCTGGGTCCTCTGGTGGCTCTGAGGGTTTTATCACTGCCACTGCAGACCCTCTCCCTGTAGCTGCTGATCCAGTCCTGTGGGACACCGGCGCCTCCATCGGGGAGATGGATGGAATATCCCCTTCCACCAGCTCCACGCTGATCTCCTGTCTGGAGCTCTGCAAAGACAGTGACTGGCTCTGTCCCAGAGGCATCAGAGCCCTGCCCAGCTGTCTTTGCTGCTGCTTCTGCCCTCTGGACCTAATTCTCCCAGATCAGGCACATACCTGTGTCTGCACAGTATTCCACCCCTGAGGAAAAACATACACATCAGGGGCTTGTGATAAACCTCAGGCAGAAGGGCGCCACCCCAGCACTCCACGTCCCACCCAGCCGGCCTTGACCTGGGCTTCGAACCTGACCGACCCCCCCCAGGCTTCTAACACCTCACCGACTGCTCCTGCTCACGGTGGTCCACCCACATGAACCCGCCCTTCCAGGCACACATGAGGAGGGGATGTAGGGCTGCCGTGATGGGACCACAGTGGTAGCCTGGTTTGGAATGGCCTTCCCTCAGCCTCCCGATGTTACCTTTCCATCCTTCCGGGGAAATGGCCACAGCCGTCGACCGTGAGAGGGGCACCAGCATCTGCATCGGTGTTTGGGGGCTTTCCTGGGGCTCCGGCCCCTGGGCATCGGGAAGCAGCAACTAAACATGTTGCTCCTTCTAGACAAGTGCTAGACAAGTGAGCTCACTTGGGGGCTGTGTTTAGGATGTGGGTGCCTAGTTACCAGGGTTCCAAGTTCTGTTGGGCTCTGTGAGGTCACTTCCTGGGATCCCCTTACCTAAGCTTCCTCCTCACACAAGACCTTCCTAAGGGTCCCCCGGGCTGCTGACTGCTCACTCTCCATCTCCACACCCTGTCCAGACACAGTCACACCAACACAGTCCACCCCACAGCCTCTGGGGAGGTCTGGACACAACCAAGGCCCCAGCTTTGAGGACACAGAGTTGAATTCAGTCCCGCTCCTGCTTCTTGCCAGTGATGTCACCCTGGACAACCCTGTGCCTCTCAGGGCCTCCCCCGTGTCCCTGTCTGTGTAGTGGGGGTCATTCTAACATCTATTTCCTAGGGATGTCATCAGGTGCATAGACCTAGAGATCCCTTCAGAGCCTGTGAAACCATGGGCTGCTCCCACACGTAGCTCCTGCACAGACTTTGCAGTGCAAGGATGACAGAAAGGGCTGGCTGTGGCAGAGAATACAATGCAAAGAGGCTTCGGTCTGCTGGGCGTCTGGGAGAGGCACTTCCTCTCTTGCCTGTTTCCCAGTGTCCCTAGGGAGGGTTGAAATGAAATGACGTTCAGACATCATCTCCTTCTGGCTTGCAACCCTCCAGGGCCTCCTGTTCTGTTTAGACTCAGGTCCAAGTGCCTGAGTGGCTGTCATCTCAGCCTATGTGGTGGGCAGCCCACACAGTGGCCCCAGCGTTCCCACTTCCTAGGCACACATCCTTTGTAATCCCCGCTCCTCGAGGAGAATGGACTTTGCGGCTGGCTTCTAACCAACAGAATAGGGCCGAGTGATGGGATGTCACTTCCATGGTCGGTTTAATGAAAAGTCTGTGACTTCTGCCTGCTTCTGTCTTTCCTGTGTTCATTCTATCTCTCTGTCTCTATCTCTCTCCCTGTCTTTGTCTCTCTCTGTCTCTGTGTCTCTGGCTTTCTGTATCTCTCTTGGTCTCTCCCTGTCTCTCTGTCTCTCTCTTTGTCTCTCCTCTCTGTCTCACTGTGTCTGTCTGTGTCTCCTCTTTTTGTCTCTCCTACCCATCTTTCTATCTCTGTGTGTCTCTGTCTCTCTTTCTCGCTCTCTTTCTGTCTCTCGGATCCACTATTCAGGAGAAGCCAGATCAGATATTATGAGCTTCCATCCCTATGACACCCCCAAGTGCAAAGAACTGGCAGAGGGCCCCGGCCCACAGACAGAAAAGGCCTGAAACCCCCCATCCAAACTGAATCCTACCACTGCTCCGATACTTCCGAATGATCTCCGAGATGGCTCCTGCCTCTATCGACCTTCAGTTGAGAACACAGCCCCAGCCTCCTGCTAGACCTTGACAGGGAGCCTCCCAGCTGACCTGAGCCTGGACCCTGGTAGAGACATTGTCAGATGCTCAATGACAGGTCTTGTAAGTGCTAAGTGAGGCTAATGCTGTCACCCAGCATAGACAGCTAGTACCTCCTTCCAGGCCTGGGTCTGGCCCTGCCATCCTCTCTCTCTCACTTCTCTCCTCCCCAGCTCACTCTAGCCACACTGGCTCTTTTCTCACCTCCTCTCTCGTCAAATTCTCTTCTGCCTCCAAGTCTCTGTGCCTTTGAGCTTCCCCCCAGCACGCTGTTGGCAGACAGATGCAGGGCTGGTTCCTCTTGTCCTTCTGCTCAGGGCACAAATGTCCCCAGGGAGGCCCTTTACACCCACCTAGGGGCTCCAGGCCCTCCCTCCTCCAGCACCCTGCTTCATTGCCCTGTAGCACCTGCTCTTCTTTTTCACATGGATTTGTTCATGATTTTGTCCCTTCCACCTCCAGGGTGTGAGCTCCTGGAGGGCAGGGACCATGTGGGTGCTTTCAGCACTACCCTCAGGACTAACATGGGCCCTGCTCAGAGTGAGTGCTGGGGCCACAGTAGCTGAAAGAATCATGAGAGGATCTCAGAACCCTCCCACCTCTGAGCAGCTCCCATTGTGAACGTGGATGCCAGTAATCAAAGGTTGCTTTGGACAGGGGAACACCCAGAACGAGGCCTGGGCGTCCCTTCCCTGCTCCACTTGCTCCATTGAGCACGAGTGGACACAGAACACCTCTGGTGGTCAGCCCTAGCCTTGCAGCCCCAGGCAGGAAAGCAGAAAGCAAAACACACACATTTCTTTGTTTGGGGTCCTCAAGGTAGTGGTTCCCCCAGGGCCGAGGGTGCAAAGGATCAGGACCCGTGGGCTCCAGGAGAGATGTGAGGGACCTCAGAATCCTCTCTTGCTCCCCACTTTCCTTACACTGGCCCTGGCGTGTCCCGTTGACTCACAAGGCATCCTCATCCCAGCCAGGAAAATGACTCCACCTCACTTCCAAAGGAGGACCCCGAGGCTCCAACAAGGATGACCTTGTCCCTGGTCCCCGGACAAGTCGACCAGTGCTCTGCCATGTTCTGCACTGCCCGCAGCCCCAGTCCCCAAGCTCTCAGGCTGCCCTCTGCAAAGCAAGATCTAGAAGGAATAGAATGCATTTTACAACGACTCAGAGAACAGTGGGTCATGGATGGAGAATGAAGGTCAAGAGACTCTTCTACAAGCCTGTGAGACCCTTAGAGTCACCCCATCTATGCATCCCAATTTACAGAGGCCGAAGATCAGGCCTTCTCTCATGTAGCCCCTCCCCCCTAGGGGGGGGTCATATCCTAGTTCCCGGTGCCCAGAGTGGTGGACACAGGACGCCAGACCTAGTTCTCTGCAGGCTGCTTTAGGGATGGCCCGAACCCCTGCATCCCCCTGTGCACCTTGGGGACCCCCTGCCCACCAGTCTGGCATCTCTCCCCTTCATGCTATGGGCCTGGGCATGTGGCTAGGGGACCGGATGCCCCTGCCCTATGGCAGAGCAGCCTCCAACCTCTTTCTTCCTTCCTCCTGTCACCTCCCCAGTGTGCACTTCCCTTCTGACACAGGGCTGGGCAGTCAGAGTGTGTGTTGTGTGTATGCTTGTGTGTGTGAGTGCGTCCACGTGGGGATGCATAGAGGAAAGGGCCCTACATGGGGGACGTTGGCAGGGGTCCCCCAGGATCTTAGGAGCTCTCATTCCCAAAGCAAACCCCTTGGAAGTGTTGAGGCTGGCCTAAGAGCTTGGAATGCTCTCTTCTCCTCTGGACTTTGCCCACCTCGTGGGCCCAGGGCCTGTCCCTGCTCCTCCTGGCCTCAGTTTCCCAACTATACTGTGAGGGTTGGACATGGAGCAACATCAGCCCCGATGAACATGGACATGACCCAGGATCTCTGCCCGCGTGAGTGTGGCAGGGATACCCTCATGGTCTCATAGGCCTCTCTCCTGTGGGGTAACCAGGCCTCCTGTCCACGGTCAGGCACACAGAGGGGCCCTGCAGACAGCACTTCTGGGTGACACAGCCCGCAGCACACACGTGTAACACAACGGTCCCCTGACATGGCTGCTTTCGTCTGTCCCCTCCCCAGCCAACTGCTCGGTGACCCTCACATCCCCTACGTACCGGGAACACGCCACACAAGCCAGGTGGGCCACACGGTGCACAGTTGAGTAGGTTGGACATCTGGGGATGTGAGAGTCACTGAATATACACCGACCTCACTGTACTGGTCCACAGACTGCATCCCAGGGTCCAGCTCCATGCATGGCTGGTCCTGTGGACACGAAGACAGTGGTGGACACAGACCCTGGGCAGGGAGAAGGCCAGGCCACTCTTTTCCCTCCTCCTCTACACCCCCTCCTGGCCACATGAGGTCCAGCCAATCCCTGCCTGCAGCCCTGGCGGGTGTAGGAGGAGCTGAAGGGAGCCCAGCTGGGCAACTATTGGAGGGAGTTACTGTTATTAGGAAGCCCCCTGGGTGCTGAGTTATTAAACCCCATTTTACAGATGACCAGTGGTCCCAGCGTTCAAGGTCACTCTGCTCTAAGTGACCAAGTCCAGACGTGAACAGGGGACTAGACATCCTTACTTTTCACTACCATTGAGCCCAGCATTGACCATCGAGGCCTTGTCCTGCGTTGGGTCTCCTCCAGCCAGGCGACCTCCTGAGTCCAAGCACTTTGGGCACCTTCTTCTCCCTGCTTGAATCCCAACACACCCTCCTGAGGTTAGAGTCACTGACCCCATTTTTCATGGAGGAAACTGAGTCTCCGAGAAGACACCACATGAACTTGCCTGTCACAGGGCTGTGAGGTGACCCAGGTGTGGGTTTGACGCCAGGTCAATCTGCCTCTAAAGGCTCTGCTAGCACAGGAGCCTGAGGAGGTGGCCTGTGAGCCCAGCACAGAGGTGAGTCCATCCTGGATGGGGGCTCGGGAAAGGGGCACTGCAGGCTAGGAGCTCTGAAGGGGGCAGGGGCTTGGCAGGGTCCTTGGGGAGGAAGGCTCTAGGGAGGGTGGGGTGCGGTGAGGGGTGCACTCTGGGGATGGTGTCTGGACCAGATCACCCAGGGCCGTGATGCAGGCAAGGAGTCGGGCCTCACTACAGGTTGCGTGGACTTGAACGAGCAGTCTCATCAGAGGCCCAGGCGGTTAGGACCTAGATTTGGAGGGAGCTTGGTGGGCACCTTATCCACCTCCACTCAAGCCCAGATCCCCAAGAACCAACAGGATGAGAAGGCTGCTTCCATTTCCTCCCATGTACAGTGGGCACTGTGGCGGTCGCCTACCTTCTGCCTGGGCTGGGGATGCTGCCTGGAGGGCCCAGAGAGGGCTTCTTGTCAAAGTAGCCATTCAGGACAGGTCTGTGCTCAGAGAGCTCTGAGTGATGGGACCAAGGGCATGTCCCACCAGTGGGCTAAAAAGACGCTCCTGTCCATGTCGCTGTTGTTTATTGCAGGTGGACAGGGATGATGCAGCATCACCCACTGGCTGGATGCAGAGGGCCAGCGAGGAGCTATGGTTGAAGAGCCTGAGACACAACGCTTGTGTGTGACCAAAGCTGCCATGGGTGTGGTGGAGGCTGAGGAGGAAGAGGTGCTGCTGGAGGCCAAGATGAAACCAGAGACCATCGGGGACCAGGGGGCGGTTGATTTCCATAACTGTGGGGGATGGCATGATCAGCAGAGTCTCTTGACCCGGCAGGACACCCTAGGCCGGCATCCAGCTCCTGGGCTTCTTGGCCCCTTTGTAGGTGTCGATGGGGAACAGTGGTCCCGGGCAAGAAGGGACTGGGAATGGGCTGTCAGGGAAACTGTGTAGGGCAGCCACCTTCTTTTCCTTGAAATCAGGGGACTCTGGGTCAATACTCATGTTGCTCCCCTCCACCTTGGAGCTGGAGGAACCAGCCAAGTGCTCGCTGAGCATTGGACAATGTCCCTGCCACTGATGTCCTGGCCCCACCTGAGGTGTCCCAGCACTTGGAGTGGGAGCTATCCCTGGTCCTGAAGCCTGTGTTGGGGCCTGGAGGCTTGGAGGCTGGATGGAAGGGCTGCATTTGCAGAGGTCACGCCCCCTGGGTGAGTGGGGACTCTGGGACACCTGAAGTCACAGATGCAAGTGACCCACACCTGGGAAGGTGTGAGGGAGGTGCACAGAGGGCAGTGCCTCAGTGGCAGGCAGGGCTTCATGCCCATGGGCAGCACTCCTTGACAAAGGTCAGCTAGTCCTTTGGACCCTAGAGGGCAGAAGGCACCTAAGGCTGCCAGTGGTCCACGGGAGGCCAGGACAGCCTGCTGACTGGCAGGCATCAGGCCTGCAGCAGGAGAGGTTCAGGGTGAAACTGCTCCTGGGTAGCCTGGGCCAGCAGGTTGGACAGAAAAGATGGCCACTTGGTTTTTGTCACTCTAGTCTGTACGTGATCGTCTCTCCAGCTAGCCAGACCCTGGGGAGGGTGGCCTGTGGCTGAACAGCACTAGGGACTGAGGAGAAGGTGCCCTTGGCAATATCGAGTCCCTCTTCTTCATGTGAAGCAGGGTTGTGCTGGCTCCATGCCTGACCTCACCCCCTTGGTGACAGTGGGCTTCTTCAGGTCAAAGTCATACTAGGCATCAGGTTCATGGCACTGAACACATTGGCATCCTCAGGGGTCTTCAACATGGAGGGGAGGGGCCAAAGGAGTGTTGGCTGTGCTCAGGACAGCCATACCAGGGACAGGGAAATGCACAGAGAGAGGAAGTAGATCAGTGCTTGTCAGGGGGTGGGAGAGTGGATATGGGGGCATGGCTGCTTCATGGGTACAGGGGTTCTGGTGGGGTGATGCAATGATCTGGAACTAGATAATGGTGACTGTACACAGCATAGAGGATGTAGTTAATGGCCGGCCCTGAATTGTACAACTTTAAGTGATGAAAACACTAAACTTTATTGAATCTAAATTGGAACACACAAAACATAAGAAATCATAAAACATAGAAAAGGGAAAAGACATCCTGCCCTCACAGGCAAGGTGAAGGACAGCTCTGGGGTGGAGCTGGAGCCGGCCGGGCCTTAGTTGCTGACGAAGAGGGTGGTGCTGCAGCTGCCGTAGTGCTGGAGCCACTGCTGTGGCTGATGCTGGAGATCCCACCAGCTCTGGCTATGCAACTGGCCCAGGAGCTGGACCTGATCTGGGGCTGGAGCTGGGTCTGTCTCAGGTGATGGTGCTAGACCTGCCTCTAGAATTGGCTCCAGTGCTGAGACCGACTCTAGCTCTGCATTGTTGACAGATTTGGTGCAGGAGCCAGTGATGGAAATGGCTGCTGCTCTGGAGCTGGTCAAGTGTGGGAGCTGGAGGGAGCTCTCCTTCTGGAGCTGGCCACAACTGAGCTCTAGAGCTGGTGCCAGAGCTGTCACTAGTCCACAGCTGGAGCAGGATCTGGTGCTATGTGGCTCTAACTTTGTAGGTCGAGGTAACTCTGGCTCTGCTGCTGGTGACCGAGCCTTCTCTAGCTCCACAGCTGGTAAACAGCATGTCGTGACCTTTGGATGGGGTCAGTGACATCACCAACCAATCACGAGCTGTCCATCAGATGGTGGGAGCACTCCAGCAAATAACATATATTACATTAGTGTTATTTCATCTCCGTTCTAGTTACATATTTATTTTAAATATACTTAGAAGGAGAATAGGATAATAGAAACCATTTATTCTTTGCTCAGATTTAACAGAGCACACCTTATTGATGTCGTTTTTTAAGAAATATTACATACACAGTGGAAGGCACCATTCTTCTTCCTCTCTCTTTCCTCCCCAAAGGTAACTACTGTCTTGAAGTTAATATATGTATTCTATACACATTTTCTTTTGAAAAAAGACAGTTGTCCCCAATTTGCTGAGATTTTTTTATGTGTCTATCAAAGATATGTTTCTGAGCAGATGCTGTTAAAAACTTTGTCCTTTCAAAATAAAGATGACAAGTCAACCATTAGTTGAGAAAGTACCTGCTTTTTAGACATCATTTTTTAAAGAGAGGTTTGAAAATATCTCCATCATGTTACCATTGATCCTCCCTATTTGGAAGAGTTACATTCTATCAATTTTTAGCAAACACTGCATGAGCCAGACTGAACCAGTGCTCCTAGAGGAAGGACAAGGTTAGATTTCTGCAGCCTTTGGTCGTGACATATTTGGGAACCTATCAACACATAGCCTTGTTTTATGTTTGTCTCTTTTGAAAAGATCTTATTTAGTATAGACTGTAGACACATTATTTGAACTCCCAGCCAATATCACTATCCATAACCCATGCCTGAAGGAATCTCATCTAACACAAGTGTTTTCTACATACGGCCCATCACAGGCTTCTTGTGCTTAGGAACACTACACAACACTTCAGCACTATGCGGATCATTACAAAGAGGAAAAACAGCAGCAAGAAGCAAAAAAGGTGAAAAATGTACCATTTATAATTTTATTTATTTATTTTTTCCCCCAAAGCCCCAGTAGATAGTTGTATGTCATAGCTGCACATCCTTCTAGTTGCTGTATGTGGGACGCGGCCTCAGCATGGCCAGAGAAGTGGTGCATTGGTGCGCGGCGGGATCCCAACCCGGGCCGCCAGCAGCGGAACGCGTGCACTTAACCGCTAAGCCACGGGGCCAGCCCCTGTACCATTTAATAGACCAGGAAAAGGACACTTGTTGACCTGAGAGCTGAAACAAGAGTGTCACCTTGTTCTACCTCAGCCGGGAATGTGCGCCTCAGGCAACTCCAACTTTCTGCCACTCTGCACCCATCCAGGAATTACTAGGAAAAACACAGTGTGTGTTGGGTTTGGATTCACCTGTAAATTTTAGTGACTAGGTGAATTCACGAATATCAAATTACTGAATAAGGAGGATTGACTCTGTTCTGTTGCCAAAAACAATGAGTGTATGAAACTCATACTTCAGAACTTAAACATGGAAAGCTTTCTAATCTGCTTTAAAATCTACATGAAGAGTTTCATTGTTTTGAGCCATTTGTTAAAAATGTCAAAAACATCTTCTGATTGGTTTAAAAGAACAACTGATTGACCTCAGGAATGGCTGTGTGTACTCACCATCTCTGATTTCTCTCATTCTCTCTTGAACCCATTCCAATGAACCCCCACCACTCCACTACAACTCCTTTTGCCAAGGTCACAAGTGACCACCACATTGCTAAATCCTACAGTCATTTGTCAGTCTGTGATTTACTTGATCTACCAGCACTTGACATAACTATTCACTATGTATGTTAATAAAGTCTGGTAATAGCCAATAAATGATTTTGAGACAATCAGATATTCATTTGACAAAACATTAATAAATATTCTATTTGGTCTCATACCACTCCTTAAAAATCAACTCCAAATTTGAATATAATAAACAATAAAAGTGTAATGAATATTAAAAGTATTAGATTGTTTTAAAAAGATTATAGAACATCTTTATATCTTGGATAATAGACAGTCTTGCTAAACGAGACTCAGAAAGCAGAACTCTAGTCGATAAGATTCATAAAACTAACTACAGCAAAATACAACTTTGTAAGACCAAAGGCACCGTAAATTAAGTAAAAAAACAGAAGAAAACACTCCAACATGTAATCAAGGGTTTCTCTGCAGACTATATGAAGAACTCCTGTAAACTAATGAGAGATAAACCATCCAGTGAAAGTGTGGCAAAGGATACGAACAGCCAAACAATTCTCAGTGGAGGAAATATGAAATTCCAGTAACCAAGAAGTGTTCAACCTTCCCAGAGATGACAGAAATACAAAATAAATCAACAAAGAGACATGCCTTAGATATCAGATTGACAAACATTTACAAAGTTTGTTTCAGGTGTTGGTTACATGGAAAAATGAATCCACTCATACAGTACTGAAGCACAACTTTTGGAGAACAAATTGAAAATACCTGTTGAGTTTTTCAAATGAGCATTTTCTATGACTCAGCAGTTCGTTTATTAGTATCTGCCCAGGAGATACCTTCACACAGATGCAAAAAGAAACATGTATAAGAATATTATTCATAATATTGTAATAGCAAAAAATGGGGACAACCCAAATGTGCACCAAAAGAAGAATGGTTCAACAAGACGTAGTTTGTTCATAGTAACGTGTCAGAGTGACAAAGAATGGAGTAGATCCAAGCAAATTGTTACAGAATTATCTCCCATATAGTTTTGGGTGAAAAGAGGAGGCTGCAGAATGAGGTGCATATTATACCATTTTCTTTAAACACACAAAACAAAAAGAAAAGAATATTTTTTCTACAGCAACAGATATATGTGGGGCTGTGGTTAAAGGAGCCTTTAGCTTGATCCATATATAACTATAGTGTTTTACAAAGGTACTGCTTCATATATTATTTGTATAATGAAAAATTAAAATACATAAGACTAATTAAGTTCATTCTTTCCTACTAGAGAATTTCAGCTACCCCAAAGTAACTAAGAAATCAGAACAACCACAGGAAAATGTCAGCATAGGTGGGGGACAACTGAGCTTGGCTAACATGAGCAGACATTTTTCACACATTAGGGGAGCAGATATTTTGCTGTAGGACCATCTTTGCCATGCAAACCTTGGGACAAAAGTGCAAGTATTTGCCAGGATACAGCCAAGATATAAAACCAACAAGATCTTGAAAATAAAATGGAAAAGCCCAGTTGTCACTCTAAATCTACCTCTTCATTAGCCAAAACCAGCTTTGAAGCTGTTTTAGCCTGTTTCTCCACGAACAAGAGCCACAAAATTGACGGGCCAGCATCACCACCTCGTGGCTCTGCTTCCCATCGCAGGGTTCATCACCATACCCTTTGGCCCCCAAATCTCAAACCAAGAGTTCTGTCTTTTGGATATCCCTTCAAAGTTAAATGTTTTAGAAATACAAGAGACTCAAGTAGGGTTATGGATTTTTTAATTCTGACAAGGCAAGATTTTTTAAGAGACTACTATCTATCATCATTGCCAGTTTGTAAAAGAACAGCTATTTAAAACCAAGAAATCAGAAAGGCCATAAACTCGTATCAGAAGACAGTCCTGCTTATCAAAGAACAGTTGAAAGTGGTATACACATTTCATAAATATGTAAATATCCCATAACTATATTAATAATTGTGATCATTAGTTAGGCTGTTAAATAGGTCAACTTCACCAGGCCATGAGGTGCCCAGATCTCTGGCTAAACGTTATTTCTGAGGGTGTCTGTAAAAGTGTTTCTGGAAGAGATTAGCAGTTGAATTGGTGGGCTGAGTAAAGCAGATTGCCCTCCCTGTTGTGTGTGGGCCTCATCCAACCTACTGAGGGCCTGAACAGAACAAAAATGCCGAGGAACGTTGAATTATCTGTCTCTCTCTCTCTCTCTCTCTCTCTCTCTCTGCCTGAAGGTTTGAGCTGGGACATCAGTCTTCTCCCGCCCTTGAACTGGAACTTATACCATTGTTGTTCCTGATTCTCAGGCCTGTGGACTCAGACTGGAAGTACACCTCCAGCCTTCCTGAGTCTCCAGCTTGCAGACGGAAGGTCATGGCACTCTTATGTCTCCTAGTTGTTCTGTTTCTCTGGAGAACGCTGATTAACACAACCATATTTACATACTTCTCCTTTATCAATGTGTGTCTCAGCTTTATCAATAAAGGCAGAGCTGGAGACAAGGTCTTGTACATAGATACTTAATTTGGGAGGTACCAGGAGTGAGAGAGCAGGGAGAGGTCATGAGTAATACTGTCCTTCTCATGGAGAGGCAGCCTTCCTTTGATCCTCATTGATCAGACTGGCCAGACGGCTCTGTTGGGTTCCAGGCACCCCCAGGAAACCACTGCTTGTCTGTCCTCACTCCTCCTTGTACATGGCCTGAAAATTGGCTCAGAGAACTTATGCAATTCACCAGAGATGTACTCAAGTCGGCCTGGCAGAAGAGGCATTGAAAAACAGGCTGACACATGTTCTGGTTCCTTTTACATCAGATTTTATTCTTCCCTTTACTCACTTATTCTTTCAATAAAAAATGTATCAATATCTACCATGTCTTAATAATGATAGCAACATTTATTGAGCGCTTACTATATGCCTGGTACTGTTACTGCTTTATAGGTATTATTTCATTTAATCCTCACAACAGTGTTATGAGGTAAGTGCTTTTAGTATCCCCCATTTTACAGATAAAGAACAAAACACAGAGAAGTTAAATAATGTGCTTGAGGCCACACAGTCAAGAAATGGTGACGCTCAAATATGACTCGGGAGTTTGGGCTCCTTCCTAACTGCCAGATGTCAACTGTGTTTCAGCTGCTCTGCTTCCAGGTTTCAGGCTCATGATGGGGCATAGAGAGAAAGAGAAGGCACACCGGGAGACAGGTGGGTGCCATCCCAACCCAACACAGTAAGTCGGATGGAAGTGGGCACCCAGGTGCCATCGGAGCATGGAGGGGTACTCTCACCCCAGAAGTTGGGGCCACTGAGCTGACTCTTGAAGGACAGAAAGTGGAGAAGGGGCGATGTAAGTTGGGGAGGAGTCCAGGCAGCAGAAATAACAGAAGAATACCACTGGGAACACCACAGAAGTGCAATGGTTTCAAATTTCAGTGCACACGCTCAGATGGCAAACCATGCCATTGCCTTTTTTCTTTGGGACCTTAAAGTCTATTAGGATCCCCCATTCTCTAGGTGTCAGAAATAATCTCCTTCAATTCAGAGGCTGAGTCCACCCTGGCCCTGGGACTGTGTCCTCAACTGGGGGCTTCTGTGGGGCCATGGTATGTATCTGCATGGAGGACAAAGGTGGAGAAACCATCGTTACTCATCATCAGTCCACATGTTTCTGCTGACACTGCCCACAAGAGGTCCTTGACACAGAATACCGACTTGCTTAGTAAGCCTGTCTTATCTCCTGCTTCCTTGACCTTCTGGCCTCCTTCAGTGATGGCTCTCTGCTCTCCTTCACTGACAAGCTTCTCCAAAGACTCTCATCACCATGTCTCCACTTCTTCCCCTCCCAGTCTTCATTCACTATTCAACACACAGTGATGTGTATTCTGTTCCTACAACACACCCAAAATGTTCTGCTAAGATCGCCACTGGGCTCCACGTTGCTAAATCCAATAGATGCTCTTCTCTTCATCTTAGCTGATTTCCCGGCTATATTCAACTTTCATGACCCAACACTTTCTTACTTTTCTTTCTACAACGTTGACCACCTCCAAAAGTCATCCCTGATTTTTCTCTCATCTCCTTGATTTTACCTCTCCCCAAACATTTAATCTATCAAGTTCTATCAATTGTATTGTCAAAAATTACACATCAAGTCTATCAACTTCTCTGCAGTTCCGCTGCTAACACAGTGGCATATGCTACAATTCTCTCTCCCCTGGATGAGTGAAACAGTCTCTTCACTCATCTCTCTGCTTCCACACTTGCCTCCGACAATCCAGTCTCTGCACAGTAGACGTGGCATCCTCAGTTCTGTGCAACATCTCATCATGTCTGGCCCCAGGAAAATTCAGTTCTGTTTTTCTTATGAAAATCTTTAGTTTTGTAAAATATCCTTGATGTTTTCTGGCATATAGTTTTATTTATCTTCATTTTTACTGTCAAAAGACACATATAATCACACACACACAGAAACTCTCATTAAGGGCCTATTACTTGTAAATCATTAGCTTGATATAGTGAGACATAAAAAGTAACCTCATTCTTTTAAAAAATAACTTGATAACAGGGACTCTGGCTTAAGGAGCTCATGAATTGTTTGGAGAAAAAATAAAACAATGAAAATGTAAGCAAAGAGAAAAAGGTGTAAACAACAGTCCACCATAAAATATCATCACAAGATGGCACAAGATTAGTTGCCAAATTAAATATGAACAAATTATTTGCTACAGAAATTCACAGGAAGGAAAATACTGGAAGCTGGACTGGAAAGAAAAAACTTCAGGGAAGATAGAAAATAAATTTGAATTGGCCCCTGAAGAATGAGTAGGATTTATAAAAGCACAAAGAATTAAAAAGTCATAAAAGCTCAAGTAAACTAGTTTTGCTAAAGAAGAAAGTATGGTTTACTGAGTCATCAGAAAGAAGGCTCACACCAGAATGAGGTCAGCTCAGCGAGGACCATGAATGCCAGGGTGAGAAGTCTGACTGATTTTATAGGCAATGAGAGCCACTTAAGCATTCGATGTAGAGCTTCCCATGATCAATGTGGTACTTTAGGAAGATTATTCTGGCATGGTGTGAGACTGAAGGATGAGAGGAAGCTGTCACTAATCCACTTAGCCTCCCTATAGGGAGCTCTCATTTTTTTTTACATAAGTTTTGTGAACAGTTATCCTCCAACAACAGTTTCTGGATGAGCATCTCCAGGATGGTCATGGCTGCACGTATCTTGTTTAATTGGAAGAGACCACAGATAACTAAATCACAGGCTGACACTTTTATGATGAGACTGAAGAAGACAAGTCTTTACTCAGCCTGTGTCCACTGGGAAAGCAGGAGGTGCCCTCCACTCTGCTCCCTCCTCCCTTACATCCAGACAAAACACCAGCATCTCCAGGCCACCTCCCTTTGTTCCAGTCAGGTTCATCTGATGCTGTTCCTTACGTTCTCCTTATATCTGACATCACTGGTCATGTTATTAGGTCCTAAGACTTTGGGACTTCAGCTCCTTTGGCCTTGCCTTTCTTTGGCTATGACAACAATGGTCATCACTTTACAGCTGAGACAAAGATCAATTATTTGCATCTTGGTCTCTCCTCTTTACCTTTTAGGGCTTCATCCTCTGGGGCAGATGCTACAGAAAGAAGAATGCTGAAATGCTTTTGCTATGTGATGACAATAAGTTATTTCTTCTCTTCAAAGCCCTGTAGATCTATGGGCAGGTCTGTGCATTCCGTAGAACAATATCTTGAGAATGAAGCTCAAATTGCACTCAGTGCCATTCTGTGCCAGGCATAAAATATACCCGCCAGCAGAAAACTAGGGGATTGCAACTCCAACACTTCCGTCTCAGACTTACCTTTAGTTTATTAAACACTTTAAAGGATATAACAGTTAATGATGTATCTTCCTGCTCAAATATTATCAATATCTCCTAATATTTCCAAATAAAATCCTTTGAGAGGAAAGAAACTAATACTTTGGGGGATGTCTTAGGTACCAGGCCCTCTTCTAAGCAGTTTTCATACATTATTTATTTCATCTTCTAAACAACACTTTTAGGTGGGTACTATCCCCATTTTACTGATGAGGAAACTAATGTTGAAGAAGGTTAAGTAACTTGGCCAAGGTAACACAGAATGTAAGGAGTGGATTCAACTTAGCCCCATCTTCACTGTACCACCTGGTCCACTCTGCCTTCACATGGCATTCAGGGTCCGAAAAGTGTGGCCCCAAACTGCCTCTCCAATCTAGTACACATTTTCCCATCTTTTATTTTGTTATATATAAATCACAGTTGTTTGTCCAATCTAATTTCATGATTTCAAAAACATAACATCATAGAAAACCAACCAGCAGCAGTTGCTAAGCTGAAATACACATACTTTACAACCTAGCAATTCTACTCCTAGGTAAATACCAAGAGAAACATGCACGTATGTTCATCAAAGACAGGTACAGTACTCAGAGCAGCACTACTCACACGAGTCAAAAACAAAAACATGGGCATAACCCAAATATCTATCTACAACAGAAGGGACAAATATTTCTACAAGGAAAATATAAATTACAATGAGAACAAACTATAGCCATACACACGTATGAATCTCACAAACATAACGCTGTGTGAAAGAAGCCGGGCACGAAAAAGTATATGCTCTATGATTCCATTTATATGAAGTTCAGAAACAGGCAAAACTTAGCTGACCCACTGGAAGCTGGGACAGAGGTCATCTGTCCCCAGGTGGAGGGGAGCAGATATGACTGAAGAGAGATGACGCCTCAGCACAAATCAAGGTGGTGGCACCAAACTATATTAGAATCATCGTAATCTTCACAGGCATGACCTCACGCTGGGAAAAAAAAAAAAAAAACAGTTTTACTAAAGAACATTCTTTTTTTTTGTGAGGAAGATCAGCCCTGGGCTAACATCCGTGCCCATCTTCCTCTACTTTATATGGGATGCTGCCACAGCATGGCTCGACAAGCAGTGCATCGGTGCGTGTCAGGATCCAAACTGGTGAACCCTGGGCCGCCGCAACGGAGCGCACGCACTTAACCGCTTGCGCCCGGGGCCGGCCCCTAAAGAACGTTCTTGATGGAACAGTAACTATTATTTATTTTTTAATTTTATTTATTTATTTATTTTTCCCCCAAAGCCCCAGTAGATAGTTGTATGTCATAGTTGCACATCCTTCTAGTTGCTGTATGTGGGACACGGCCTCAGCATGGCCGGAGAAGCGGTGCCTCAGTGCGCGCCCGGGATCCAAATCCGGGCTCCCAGCAGTGGAGCACGCGCACTTAACCGCTATGCCACGGGGCCGGCCCGTATGTTATTAACTTTATTAAATCTTGACCTTGAATATACCTCTTTTTAGTATTTTGATATAGTACGTAGTATGTGATGAAATGGGAAGTAGGCGGGAAGCACTTCTGTTACGCACTGAAGGACAATGGCTGTCTTGAGGAGAAGCATTTGTGTGACAATCTGAGCTGACCTAGCCACTCTTGATAGAACGTCATTTTTACTTAAAAGAATGACTGACAAACTGAGGTTATTCAGTTTTGGGTATTTGGCACACATTTTCTCAAAAATTACCTCCAAGAGCCTATCACTTCAAGGAAAACAACTGACGGTATTTGTTGACAATGACAAAATTCAAGCTCTCAGCCAAAATTATGGAAAACTTACACTTGATACAAAGAGCTTGACAGCTTTCCACTATGTAAGACTTTTCTGATAGGTCGGGGGTAGTGTTAAGCACTGTATGGTATTTTGTTTTGTTTTGTTTTCGTATAATGAAACGTGTCAACACTTGGAAGATCTGCAGAACTCAATGAGCAGAGGTCTAGAATAGTAAATCCTTAGAGACAGAACAGTGGTTGCTTGGGGCCAGGTCAAGTGATGGAGCAGGAATGGGGAGAGATGCTAATGTGCTCGGGGTTTCATTTTGCGGTGTTGAAAATGTTCTAAAATTAGACTGTAGTGATGGTTGTAAAACTGTAAATATACTAAAAACTACTGCACTGTGTACTCTAAGTGGGTGAATCGTATGGTATGTGACATATATCTCAAAAAAGTTATAAAATAAAAACTCTACCACCGTAATAATATTGTAACATCTGGAGTTTATTTAAAAAAAAAAAAAACAGGTTGTCAACACAAAGGCCATGGTTTGCTGACCTCTGTTTTATTGTACAATGTACCATCATCTTTGAGTTTATCATTCTAGAACATCTCTGGTGTCCAGTATTTCAAAGTCCATCTTTAATCTACTATTTTTTTATTCTCCCAACATGCCCTCCTTTTATCTGTGCATCAAAAAAATGTTCTTTAAAGTGAGAATTGCCTCTATTAGTAAAACGAGCTTACTTCTAACCAACACTCCACAATCAACACACACAACAACAACAATAAAAGATATCAGCTGAGGCTACAGTCATCTGAAGACTTGATTGAGGTTGAAGGATCTGCTTCTAAAATCACTCATGTGGCTGTTGGCACGAGGCCTCGGTTCTTCACCTCAAGGATTTCTCCATCTGTTGCCTGAGTTTCCTCATGACATGTCAGCTGACTTCCTCCTGAGCAAGAAATCCAAGAGAGAGCAAGGAAGACACCTCAGTGCCTTTTCTGACCCAGTTTCTGAAGTGTACAACATCACTTTCACTTTCTTCTATTTGTTAGGAGTGAGTAGTCAAGTTTTGCCCACACTCAAGGAGAGGGGAATTAGGCTCCACCCTTTGAAGGGAATAATATCAAAGAATTTGTGGACATATCTTAAAACCACCATAGCCACCTTGGCAGTATACAAACAGGCTCTCATCTCCTCTGTGGGAAGGCAGAGAAACTGGGGACCAGGCCCAAGACTTAATGGTCAGAACAGCCAAACTCCAAAGATGGATAAATTCCCAACAAAGGTAGGTCTGCTGTACCAAGGTCAGGGCCCGGTTGGGAAAATATGGATGGAGTTATCTAGATTGATGTCCCTGAAGATCCTGAATCCCCAGATTCCCCTGAACCCTCTGAGCCTCCAGAGGCAGCCCACTCCTTTCCATTATGCACTAACCTCCTGTCTCCCACTTGCTTGGAGATGATGCAGAGGCTGCTTCCCCACAAGACAATGTTCACCCACCCACCTCCATCTCAGTGGGGTGTGGATATTCAGGATCTGCCCTTCCTGGCCACCAGGACTTTAATCCCTACAACTGTGATTTAATCTCAAAATTAGGATTGAGTCACAACATAAGCCAGCTGCTGACACATTGAGGCTCACAAGGGAGCAAAGCGACTGTGCCCCAAGGAGCTACAAAACCTACCCAGCATGGACCAGCATAAGTCAGGAGAGCGTGTGTGAGACTGGAGTCTAGGGTGCTTGATCAAGAGGACTGGAAGATAAGTTGAATAAGGGAGAGTTGATCCATTTGCAAGCTCTTTCCTAGGATCCAGGATTCAACACTTACTCATCAAGAAAATGAATAGGCAAGCTACAGATTGGGGAAAATATTCTCAACACATGTATCTGACAAAAGAATTGTGTCAAGAATATATAAAGAACTTCTACAACTCAATAATAAACAGACAATCCAACTTTTTTAAAAGGACAAAAAACTTGAGTAGACAGTGAACAAAGAAGAAATGGCCAGTGAACACATGAAAAAGTTCTCAACATCATAAGTCATCAGTAAAATGCAAATTAACCCCATGAGATACTTCCACACACCCATTAGGATGGTTAAAATGAAAAAGACTGACAATACCAAGTGTTGGTGAAGATGAGAAACAACTGGAACTCTCATATTTTGGTGTGTAAAATGGTACAATCACTTTAAAAAAGTGTTAGTCAGTTTCTTAACTGAAACCCAGCAATTCCACTCCTAGGTATACATCCAAGAGCAACAAAAATTTACGTCCACAAAGCCTTGTACAAGAATGCTTGCAGGAGTTTCATTCACAATAGTACCAAAATTGAAAACAGCTCAGGCGTCCATCAATAGAAGAGATAAACTGTGGTATGGTCATATAACAGAAAACTACTTTGCAATGAAATGGATTGAATTATTAATACACACAACAATATAGATTAATCTCAGCAGTATTACGCTGAATGAGGAAAGCCCGACACAGACTAGTACATGCTGCCATTAGTACATACTTCCATTCAGAAATTCTAGCAGACAAAAGTAATCTATAGGGATAGAAATCAGAGTAATGGTTGCTTTTGGAGGAGGAACTGACTGGGAAGGGGCACAGGGGAACTCTCTGGGGCTGATGGACATGCTCTATATTTTGATAGGACTGTGAGTTACAAGGGTATATGCATTTGCCAAAATTGATTGAATTGTACACTTAAGATCCATGCATTTCACTATATGCAAATTATACTCTGATTAGGATAAGGAATAAAACTCATCATTTTTCTTTCCAAACCTCTTCCTCTTACCATTTATCTTAGTTAACACATCACCACCTATTTAGTATTCTTCAAGCCCAATTCATCCTAGACTTCTCTCTCCCTCTTCCTGCCACTGTCTCTCCCTCTATCACCAAACACTTTGGAATCCTTCTCCTAGAGAACTCTCAAATCTGTCACCTCATTTCCATTACTAATGACCCGGGCTTAGTTCACACCCCTGGACTAATGAAATAGACTTATAGCTGGACTTACCCTTTCCTAATTGACTCCTTACAATGCCAATAAAGTGATCTTCCTAAAATTCCTAATTTATTATGTCATTCCCTCACTAAAATCTTCTTCAATAGATTTACACTACCTGTGAAAGACTATCTAAATTCCTGGCAGAACAACATGGCAACAGTTACCTAGTCTAGTCTGTGAGCATGCCCAACAGATTTCATGTCCGAAGTAGTCTGGTCCCCAAGTAGAGGCCTGGCAGTCTCATCTTCTGTCTGATGAACTATGCATTTATGTGTCACGTTCAAGCATATAGCCTAGATTTCATAATCATCTCAGTTGAGTGACAAATTCTCATCCTCCTCCTTTAATGCCTCAGTGAAAGGAGTCCAACTCCAGCCACCAAGACTCAAACCCTGGAGGCACCAGTTCTCCCCACCCCTCATCAGCCACACCAGATGAGACAAAAAAGTCCTTCCCATTTAGCCTCAACAGCATCCATTGAGCTGACTGCCTGCCTTGTTCTAACGTCAGGACTGCAGCACCCCTCTGTAATTACGGCCGTTGCCTCTCAACCGGTTTTCTCCACTTTAAATGCAACTTAGAGGACTTACGCCCGACACATTAACATCTTGCATGGTTCAGATTTCAACATCCCAGAGATTCCCACTTTCCCTGGGTAGCACTATAACCGTTGCTTTACTTGGAGTTTTGTATTACAAATTTCAAAAAGATTAGCTGAAAAATGAGGACTCCCAGTGATCAAATCAACTCTCCATTTTTATGACTCACTTTATCTCAAAGTTAACGTCAGAGGCTGGTCTAACATCCCAGCAAAGGCTTACTTTCATGTCATTGAAAATGTCTCAGCAAAAATTGAACTGCCTTTGTTGGGGCTGCTGTTTATAAAAGAAATGTCCAGAGCATGGCAGGTGAGAAGATATTACCTCTGAGATGCCTTCTAACACAGATGTTTTTCTAATATTCAAGGTGGTAGATTAAAGATGGCCATAAATTGACACTCCTCCTATTAGAGGTGGGGTCTATGTCGCCTCCTTTTAAATTTGGGCAGGTTCTATAACTGCTTTGACCAACAGAATACTTCAAGCGTGATGCTGTGTCAGCTTCTAGGCCCAGCCCTTACGAGACAAGCAGCTTCCATTTCTTGTGTCTTGAAACAGTTGCTCTTGGAGCCCTCAGCCGCCATGTAAAAATTCCAACTGTCCTAAGGCCGCCGTGCTGGAGACACACGTAGGGAGGTCCTGAGACCACACGATAGAGAGAGATGCCCAGCCTGCCCCAGCTGAGGTCTCAGACATCACGGAGCATAAATGAATCTTCCTCACTGTCTTCTGTCTGAATTCCTGTCCTACAAAACTGCAAGGAATATTTATTTATCCAATGAATATTTACTGGATATCTACTATGTGTCAGGTTCCACTCTGCATGCTAGAGTTACACTGGTGAACAAAACTAACAGCTCCTGTCCTCTGGGAGCTGACAATGAATGATAAATATAAAAAGAGAAAAGCCAATAAGCCCCAGTTGGGCTCAAGAATTAACAAATGGTCTCAGTGCACAAGGTACACATGTACGCAGTGGTGGCAGGAGGGCAGCCCCACGCCTACTGGGACCTAGGCATGGAGCCCAGCACTGGCAGCCATAACTCAATTCCTATGGGGTAAAGGAGTCTTGCTCTCTGCAAGACAATAGTCTCAAGCCAAACTTGAGGCTCGAGGCCCTTCTTCTTAAAAAGAAGCTGAAAAAGACAGCTGCCAACTGGGGCTAGGTGCCCTGACCTCACAGGAAGCCGTGGGCTTGGGGAGGCGAAGAACACAGAATCCGAACTAAACTGGGTCTGAGATTCCCAAATATGATCACAGAACAGAGCATCAAAATATCATAAGATCTGGTTCTGGGCTGGAGGCGGAGGACAACACGTGATGGCAACTATCAAACCATAAAACTGCTAGACAGGAGAGAAAGAGACAACTCATCCATAAAACTGTGCACCTGTTCCTGACATGTGAAACACACCCCACTGAAATGAAACACAGACAGAACCTCTCAAGTCCACCTAAAAGGCTTTGCCTACACAGAAGAAAAGCTGTAGTACTATTTTGTAAGCAAAGTTTGTGTTTTGGTGTGTCATCTATAGAGAGTTTTTATTCTTGTTCCTATAGTGTTTGATATTGCTATGGTGGGGAAATAAAACTCAGCAGCCTGCCGAGCATCAAGAGAGTCTGACAGTCACGGCCACTTGTGAGTCTACTTAGCTGGCTGGCAGCCACCGTGCAGCCCTGGAGAGGACCGTGGGCCAGCTCGCAGTGAAGACGGGTCTCCTCTTTAAGGGAGCCACTGTAACTCTAAGGAATGGACAAAAGCTACTATAAAACTGCAAGTATTCTCACACACAGATTTGACTACCTTAAGACAAAAATGAAATAGATGAGTGTTTTCAATAGTAAGTAAGTTTTTCATAACGTGATCGCAAGTAAAATAATTTCCTAACATACGTCTTTTAAATTCAGGTATGAATGGAACACATCAGGTGACCCTGGGTGACTTTTGCCTCATCTATTAGTGACGCAAATTAGTATCCAGGATCCAGCCATTTTATTCTTTATGAAAAATAAAGCAATTGAAGTAAATATATGTCTAACCACAGTTTGACAAGAACGTAGCCTGGAGGCAATATTGAACAGGCAAGAAGCGCAGAGTTCTGAAGCCGGAATGTTGAGTTTCCGACCTTGACTCTGCCCGTAATAGGTGTGAAATCTTTGGGAGGCGACTTTGCTTCTCTGTGCCTGTTCCCTCATGTGCTCACACACTATATTGGCATTCATATATTATATTTTACAGGGGTCTTCAGAAATGAAACTGAGTAGTAGAGCAATACTTTGATAAGAATGTATTTTATTTTGTTTTGCTTCAAGAAAAAATACAAGAACATACCTTTACTGTGGCAATCTAATGGAGGTGCCCCTAAGAAGTCATTTCTAGATGGGACTGGGGACTTTGTTTTAACTTTAAAATAGGTAATCTTTCACAAGCTCGGGAAGCAACAACTGTATTTAAACGGAAAACTCTCCACAAGGGAAGAAGCAAACCACCCAGGGGCTGCATTGGTTTTGCAAGTGCCCCCTGACGCCGGCGCAAGGATGCAGGAAGCACCTCCTGCGTCGTTGTCCCACTCCCGACAGGACTTGGGGGCTCGGTCCTAAGTGAGCGGAGGGACCCCGTCCCACTCTGCACCAGCAACGCCTCGCTTTCCCTTCCTGCAAACAAGCCGGTGCAAATAACCTGGGGCCCCTGCGACCGCCTCGCTGCACTCACCTGCCGCTGCACAGCAGCTCGCAGCCCGGCCGCTTCGCCTCCCCCGGGCGGCCCCGACCAGGAGGCGGGGATAGGGGCGTGGCTTAGGGAGGGGCGGGGCTAGGGGCCGGGGCTCTTCCCCCGCCCACCTCACTGCGCCTGCGCCCAAGGGTGCGTGCGGGGCAGGGTGGGAGGTGGTGCCCCCGTGGTGGTCGGTGCTGATGTGGGTCCACCGGGTGTTTGCTGCCCCTCCTGTTCCGATCCTCTGAGCTTTCCAGCCGTCACGGCGCCCAACTCTGGTCACTCCTGCCGCCCCTCCGCCTGCCTGCGTCAGGTGCCAGCAACCAGCCGGAGTCTCCCCCGCGAGGTCAGACTACCTCCCCCTGCTCCTTTGGAGAACGTCGTGACGCCTCCTCGCCTGTGTCCCTGGCGCCTGGCTGGTTAGGTGTATCGTGTCGTTTAATCACCTCTGCAGCTGAGACAGTGAAACCAAGAAGTGAAGGAACTTGCTTCAAGTCACAGACCCAAAATGCGCTCCAGCTTGAAGTTGATTGCAGGCTGCCTGCCGCCGCCCTTCCACCTCGCGTGGCGCGCCCAAGTTGAGTGCCTAGCCAAGTGCCATGGGCTTTACCTGAGTTTTCACTGTTTCTTAAGCCCTGCGAGGGCGGTATTATCTCTACAGAGGAGTCTAAGTGACTTGTCAGTCCAGCTTTGTCTCATGGCAAAACCTGGGCCATTTAAAACACCGTATGTGGCCTCTGTGTTCCTCCACACCTTTTGTCTTAAATGGCTTTATTGAGGTGACTTACAAAAAGCCTGTACATATTTAAAGTGTACAATTTGATTTTTATGTATGTATGTATATGCCCCTGAAACCGTCACCACAATCAAGAGTGAACGTAGCC
This sequence comes from Diceros bicornis minor, assembly GCF_020826845.1. Lineage (NCBI taxonomy): Eukaryota > Metazoa > Chordata > Mammalia > Perissodactyla > Rhinocerotidae > Diceros > Diceros bicornis. The sequence goes on from NW_026691419.1 coordinate 25,165, forward strand.
ACCACCCCCAAAAGTTTCCTTCTGCCCATTTGCAATTCCTCCTCCCAGTCACAGACTGCCATGACCACTCCTCAGATAACCATAGATCTTCTTTCTGTCACTATAGATTAGTTTGCATTTTATAGAATTGTATTATGAATGTTTACTGTGTGCTTTTTTGGGAGGAGGAGAGTCGGGCTTAATTATTTTGAGATTCAGTAGTGTTGCTGAGTGTATCAATAGTTCATTTCCTTTTTATCACTGAGTAGTAGTCCGTTACATGGATATACCACAGTTTGTTTATCCATTCACACATTGTTGGACTTTTAGGTTGTTTCCAGTTTCTGGTTTTTTTTTTTACAAACAAAGCTATCAACATGGTTCTTCATTTTCTTACTATTCAGTTTTGAAAGTTCTTTACATTATCGGGATATGTCTTTCCAGTTATATGACTCAATATTGTCTTCCAGTCTGTGGCTTAAAAGCATGTTTCAGAAGCAGACTTTTTAAATACTTCAAAAGCAAACTTTTTAAATTTTGATAAAGTTTAATTTATCAATTTTTATTTATAGATTGTGCTGTTGGTTCCATATCTAAGAAATTTTTTCCTAACCCAAGGCCTCAAAGATTCTGTCCACTTTTTCTCAAGAAATTTTATAGTTCTAAATTTTAAATTTATGTCTGCGATCTATGCTGTATTAATTTTCATATGTAGTGTGAGATATGGGTAGAAGTTAATTTCTTTGCATGTAGATACCCAGTTGTTTCAACCATTTGTTGAAAAGACTAGTTATTCTCTACCAAATTGCCTTTGCCACGTTTTTGAAAATCAATTGATCATATAAATGTGAGTTTATTTATGGAATCTCTATTCTGTTCATTGATTTATTTATCTGTATTAGCATTGATATCACATGGTCTTGATTACCATAGCTTTATAATAAGTCTTGAAATCAGGTCATTTAAATCTTTCAATTTTGTTCTTTTTTCTCGAAGTTGGCTTGGCTATCCTATACCCTTTGCATTTCAAAATGAATTTTAGAATCAGTTTGCCAGTTTTAACAAAAAAAATTGCACAGATTTTGATTGAGATTGCAATGAATCTATAGATAAACCTAGGGAAAATTGACACCTTAAAAATATTGAGTCTTGTGATCTGTGAAAATGGTATGTATCTGCATTTACTTACATATTATGTAATTTCTCTCAGAAGTGTTTTGTAGTTTTCAGTGTACAGGCCTTGCACATCTTTTGTCAGATTTAACTCTAATTATTTCATACTTTTTATGCTATTGCAAATAGTATTACTTATAAATTTTTAATGGTTTATTGCTAATATATAGAAATAAAATTGATTTTTGTATATTGATCTTATATCCTGAAAACTTGCTAAACCCGCTCATTAGTTTGAGTAGCTTTTTATACAATCTATAGGATTTTATTTGTAGACAATCATGTCATCAGTGAATAAAGACCATTATCTTCTTCCTTTTCGATCTGGACCTTTTATTTCTTTTTCTTACCTTAATTGTACTAGCTAGAACCTCCAGTACAATTCAGTGGGGGAATGGATGGTCTTTCCAATAAATGAGGCTGGGTCAATTGGATAGTCATACGAGAAAGCATGAACCTTGACCCCCATCTCACACAATACACAAAAATTAATTTCAGAACCTTCATGGACCTGAATGTGGAAAATGAGACAATAATACTATCAAAGAAAACATAAGACAATGTTAATTGTAAGGGCAGGCAAAGATTTCTTAAATGAGACACAAATAACAGTAGCTATAAAAGGTTAACAAATTAATTCAATTTAATTTATAAATTAAATAGGATTAACTTATACATTAATTAAATTAGTAGAACTTGTATTCATCAAGACACCGTTAAGAAAGTAAAAGGTAAATGACAGGCCAGGAGAAGATATTTGTGAAATGTATCTGACGAAGGACTCCTATAAATTGATAAGAAAACATCTGAATCAATTTTTTAGAGGAGAGGAGGGGCAGAAGGCTTGCATTGACCTTTACAAAAGAGGATAGCCAAAGGGCAAGGCATGATGAGAAGTCATTCAGTATCATTAGTCATCAAGGACATGCAAAGTAAAACCACAATTGAGATACCACTACAAACCAAGACTCTCAACCCCCACTGTGGTGCAACCACTTTGGAAAACTGGCAGTATTTGCTACAGCTATACTTACATGTTCATCCTACGACCTAGCAGTGCCATTTCTGGGTATATACCCAATGTAAATGAGTGCTTATGTCCACCAAAAGACACGAATGAGAATGTTCATAGCAGTTTTATTCATAATGATCAAAAACTGGAAACAACTCCAATGTCCACCAGCATTAGAATGGATAACTATATTATGTTATATTCATATAATAGAATACTATTGTATGGAATGGAATACTACAACAAGGAAAAAGAAAAACTACTGCTACTTGCTCGCACTTGGATGAATATCACAAATACAGTGTTGATCAAAATAAGCCAACCACAAAAGGTTACATCTGTATGATTCTATTTGTATAAAGTTCATAAACAGGCAAAACCAACCCATGGTTACTTTTGATGGGGGAGTGATAATGACTGAGAGAGAGCACAAGCAAACCTATTGGGGTACCAGAAATGATCTATACCTTGATCTGTGTGGTGGCTAAGCAGATGTATACACATGTAAAAATTCACTGCTCTGCACCTAAGATTTATGTGTTTTATGTATAGATGTTATATCAACATAAAAGAAAACTGAAGTGTTTTTTCTGAACATAATTATTCAGCTCTGCTGATACGTACACATATTTCTGAGCCAAAGCTGCACTTTTGATCACTATAACTTTCTAGTAGGTTTGATATCTACAAAATAAGTTCAAGTCTTTTCTTCCAAAATTTTCTTGCACCTGTATGCTTCCAAGCTAAACTTTAGGATCAGTTTTTCAAATTCCTTAGAAAAATTCTACTGGGATTTTTATTGGTATTATGTGATATTTGTAGTTTATTTGAAGAGCACTTACATCTCTCCAGTATTGACTCTTTCCATCCAATCAACATGGTTCGTTTATTCAGGAATTTTCAATCAAGATTTAAATTATTCTTTATGTAGGGCTAGAACATGTTTTGGTATATTATGTATATGATGTATATTAAGTCATTATGGTTTCTGTTCCTATTATAGGAGAAATATTTGTCCCATTACTTCTCTAATCATTGCTGGTATATAAAAAGGCTCTTTTTCCCCCTATCTGGCCACCTTGCTGAACTCCTTCATTCATTTTAGGAGTTTTCCATTCGATTCTTTTAATTTCTAGGTTGTAAGTAATGTATTAAAATATTTTCTCCTTTATATGAGAATCTGACTTCTGATTAGTTTCCTAACTATGTTTTCCTGAAAACAGAAAGATGGTATCTGTAGACTATGTGACTAGGCAACTTTGCTTATAATAAAAATGACTCCTGGTTTGTAACTTTTGTCTGGACTGGGAGTCACCATGGCCTTAGGTTCCTTTTCTAACCCACCAGTCCCTTGTGGGGACCCTGGAAACCATGCCTATGGAGTTGTCACCAAAGATATTTTCGCGGGGGTCGGGGGCATGAGGTTTTTAAATCAGAGTGACTGCCTGGTGTACCTCTTGTCTTCCTGCACCTGAGCCGTCTGCTGAGTGGACTGCAGTAAAGATTCCCACTGCTAGGAATATCTACACTGCCTTGCTAGCATGTGTGGTTCCTGCCCTATGGCCTTGAATAGGCCAGGATGCTATGTGGCCCACAGTGGTCTTGTGAATCTGAATTAGTTGAATCTAAGAAGACCCACCCCCTGGGCATTGCAGAGTGGTGGAGCAGTGGGCTAGACTTTCAGACCCTCGATGCAGTTTGACCAATGGACTGTGAGATAGAGGGGTGGGGAAGGAAAGCTGACAAGGCATTAGATGTCTGAGAGGGAGAGTCCATCTGCCTGTTCTCTGAAGTTGAAAACTCTGCGGCATATGACAAGAGATTAGGGCAGAAGCGGGCTGGAGTAAAACCAGATTCATACCAAGAGGAGACACTGCTCACTGTTTATGAAGGGGACCTGGGCCGAAACCCACTGCAGCTGAGCTACCGGGATAGGTTAATGTCTCGCTGGGAGGGTTGGAGGGGGACTGCGAAGACAAAAGAATGAACCTGAAGACCCCATGCTTGTGATGGGCCGCCACCTGATAAAGCAGGCGGAACTGCCAAGTTGACTGCAATTCCACTCAAACTTGAATCTACATGGAGAGAGGTTTGAGAGCACCCAAGCAGACAAAGGGCTGTGCGGTGGCCAGCAGCTCCAGGCAGAGCTACAATGACAGCAGTTTAATATGGTTTGGGGTCACCAATACAAGGTTAAAGAAAGCTCTCCATGTGTGGCAAAGGGTAACCCCAGGCCACCTAAACAGCATCCTGGAGTCTGACAACAGCTTTGGACCCAGAATGCTTGAGTCATTTTAAGGCTGCGCTGGAGCCTGAGCAGTGTCCTCTGCTGCCATCTAGTGAAAATTTATGGGAATGCAAACATTTTCAAAAGCGACGCAGATTTTTAAAGCAATCATTGGTTATTGTAAAGGCCTAAGCTCTACTATTAGACTGGATAAAACTCTTGATTTGCGCTTAGTGTATAGGGAAAAACTACACTTTTTCTAAAAAGGTTAAATAAATTTCATTGTAGTATATTTGATTTGCTGAAAACTATGGTGTAATATCATTTGATATAAAATGCCTAGAATTCCCAGAATAAAGGGGGTATTTTAGGCATTATAAAGACAGATGGCCAAAGACTATTCCAGTTGCACAGGACATGGAGGGGACATCCTTACCCCACTGGTTAATACAAATCCTCGTGATCACAAAATGTGCTAACTTGTCCTTTTCTATGTTGAAAATGTCAGCCAAAGTCGTGGAGGTGGACTATGGGCAAAGGGTTAACGAACACTTCCGCATGAGAATCTAACCTTAGGTTATCTCCCTGAAAGTATGTGTCAACTATTTAACTAGGCAACATTGCTTACAGTAAAAATGATCATTAGTAAATTGCACCTGGACTGGCGAACCTCTAACTACCCGATGGGGAAACGATTGTTTTGAGCTTCCTGCGTGTGAAACTCTTGTAACTGGGCACGACTCGTGCAGAGACCCTGGAAGCTACGCCTGTGGAACTGTGAGATCGTCTCTGTGAGGCATGGGGCTTTACATCAAAGCAGTTCTCGTAAAGGCCCCAGTGTGGATCTCGACTCCTTGCACCTACTGAATGAAGTGCAGCAAGGACCTCGCTGCAAAGAACACCTGAGGCTGCTCTGTGATTGCTGCAGGTCCTGCCCTGTAGCCTTCTAGCTGCGCCGAGGAGGCCTGGGTCGTCTTGGGAGTCAGCAAAGCCTAAGAAGACCGCTGCGGGCCTTGCAGAGGTCATTACATCCACTGCCAAAAATGACTTTTTTTTTTCTTTTTCCTTTCCATAACTATACTCATGTCCTTTTCATTTGTTATTTGTTATAGTTTGTTGAATGATAGTGAGCACAATGGTGGGAGGAGGGGTGCAGTGGGTGAGGAGGGGAGACAGAATGCCTTGTCCCTATATTTTATTTTTCCACTTTTTATTTGGAAATAATTTCAAACTTATAGAAAAGTTGCAAGAATACAAAGACACCCTAGAAAGACTTCACAGAGATTCACTGTTAACATTTTTCCACATTTGTTTTGTTTTTATTTTCTCTCTCTACATGTATGCATTTTTATTATCATTATTTGAGAGTAAGTTGCAGCCATCATATCCCTTTATCCTTATTATTTTATTGTGTATTTCCTAAAAAACAAGGCATCTACTTACATTATCACAGCATAATTCTCAAATTGGGAATTAAAATGAATACAGTGCTATTACCTAATTAACAGACCTGTGAAAATTTTTCCAGTTGTCCCAATATTGTTTTTTTTATAGCATATTTTTTCCCTGCTCCCAGATCCAGTCTTGTAGTCATCTCACTGCTTTTAGTTGTCATGTCCCTTTACTCTTCCTTAATCGAGAATAGTTCCTTAATCCTTTTTAGTCTTTCATGACATGGGCATTTTGAAGAGCACAGGCCTATTGTTTTAGCAGAATTTCCTTCAGTTTGGGTTTGTCTGAAGTTTCCTCACGGTCAGATTCAGGTTGGGGTCTCCACCCTTTAGGGAACTCCACTCTGGCCTCCCTCTAGCCACATCTCTCAAGCCTGGAGCCAAGGAGGCAAGCCCATTGGAGCCTGCCCACTCCCACTTGGTCCAGAGAGTAAATATTTTAGGCTTTGCAGGCTATATGATCTCTGTCACAACTACTCAGCTCTGCTACTGTAGCAAGAAAGCTGCCGTAGATAATGTGTAAATGAATGAGCATGGCTATATTCAAATAAAATTTTATTTATAAAAACAGGTGGACGGCGCATATTTGGCCCATGAGTCAGTTTGCTTGACCCCTCTTCTAATCCATGCCCCAGCTACCAAGAAGTCCAGAATTCCACGCCCAAACAGCCTCAGCCCCGTTCCCAGAGTAGGCCTGTGAGGGCCTCTCTTCCCCGGGTCTGCCATAGTGAGACGTGGCATCTTGCCACTAAGGAGTGCGTTTCTCTAGGCTTGCGTGTGCCCAGGAGATGACAGTTTTGAGGAATGTGGACAGATTTGAACGCAGAGGTGGGGCCTTCACAGTGTCAGAAAGAGCTGAGAGTGAGAAGAGAAGGGGCAAAGAGCTAGCCGGGTCGGCTCCCCTCCTCTCACCATGTCTGGTGCAAGACTCCAAGGAGCCTAAGAATTACATTCGCATCTGGCCTTCCTGGTCAGTGTGAAGGGTTAGTTTATCCAGAGAAAAAGGAGTGACATATGTTATTCAACCATTTGTTGCTTGATTTATATGTATATATATTTGAACATTTAGCTATATGGTACGTGGTCTCTATTTGCACTTTGCCCCAGCCCCATAGTGCAAGGGCAGCCTGTGTGACAGCATGAACACTTCTCAGAACAGCCTCAGCGGGCTGACTGGTCCCCACAGGTGTTTACCTGTGAAGGGAACCTGCAAACTGGCTCCTGGCTCCACTCTGCCCCGGGAGAATCAGGGACGATCTGTGACAAGGCCTCCCAGCCTTCCTTGCCTGCAGCCACTTGGGTCGGCAAAAGACCCCAGGTTCAGTGCTCAGCTTCTAAGCAACAGAACAAGGAAGATACTAACGGGCCAATTCTCATTCTTCCCACTTTCTACTTCTAGACTGTCTTTTCTTTCTGGTTTATCTAACTGATTTCTTTGGACCTCTTCATATTTGAACAACCAATTCCCCTGACAGACTTCAGACCCCTGGAGGTTTCTGCATCTCCCTCTCTCATTCATGTAACACACCCCCACCATGACTGCCACCACCCCTGCCATCGCCACGCTGCCATAGCTGCCTCTGGTCAGCATGGGGCCTTAAGGCACCTGTCCCTTAACCAGAACACTCCAGAGCCAGGAGATGTTGTAGGGGTGCCATCTTACCAACACTAGTGCACACTCATGTCCAGACACTTTGGAATTCCAACCAAGTAAATAACACCAATATGGTACCCGGATCTCGTAAGTAGTGAGGTGTATCTGGAAAGATAAGCAGTTCTTTAAAATGTTACCCTATGAAGTACCTCCAACTTTTAATATCTTTTAGAGGAAAGTAATGTATGTAAAGTATTAATCTAAATATCACTTCCAATAACATAATACTTTTGGTAAGGCATCCGATAACATCGAAATTTAAGAATTACTGCTATGCAATTTACATAATTCCTATAATATGGTAGCATATAATTTACTGTTATATAATTTACTATTAGTTTGCTGAATTTTTTAACTTTTGTCCTAAAATTGTTTTCTATATATATAAACTCTAAAAGTTGTTCCATTGTAATTTGTTTCTTTTTATAATGCTTTGAATCTCCAGAAAAAGGTCTTTTTTATGACAGTCTTTTGCAATAATATATTGATTAGTTACTCTATCATTTAAAAAAAATTTTTATTGAGGTCATAATGGTTTATAACATTGTGAGATTCCAGTTGTACATTATTATTTGTCGGTCACCATATAAATGTGCCCCTTCACCCCTTGTGCCCACCCCCCAACTCCCTTCCCCCTGGTAACCACCAAACTGTTCTCTCTGTCCATGTATTAGTTGATATTCCACATATGAGTGAAGTCATACAGTGTTTGTCTTTCTCTGTCTGGCTTAGTTCACGTAGCATAATACCCTCCAGGCCCATCCATGTTGTTGCAAATGGGACGATTTTGTCTTTTTTTATGGCTGAGTAGTATTCCATTTTATATATATACCACATCTTCTTTATCCAGTCATCTGTCGACGGACACTTGGGTTGCTTCCACATCTTAGCTATAGTGAATAATGCTGCGATGAACATAGGGGTGCATAAGCCTCTTTGGATTGTTGATTTGAGGTTTGTTGGGTAGATACTCAGTAGTGGGATAGCTGGATCATAAGGTATTCCTGTTTTTAATTTTTTGTGTGTGTGAGGAAGATCAGCCCTGAGCTAACATCCATGACTATCTTCCTCCACTTTATGTGGGACGCTGCTACAGCATGGCCTGACAAACAGTGTGTCAGTGCACGCCCGGGACCCAGACCTGGGCCGCCAGCGACAGAGTAAGTGCACTTAACTGCTACACCATGGGGCCAGCCCTGTTTATAATTTTTTGAGGAATCTCCATACTGTTTTCCATAGAGGCTGCACCAATTTGCATTCCCACCAGTAGTGGATTAGGGTTCCCATTTCTCCACAGCTCCTCCAACATTTGTTGCTTTTTGTCTTGGTGATTATAGCCGTTCTAACGAGTGTAAGATGATACCTTGTTGTGGTTTTAATTTGAATTTCCCTGATGATTAGTGATGTTGAGCATCCTTTCATGTGCCTGTTGGTCATCTGTATATCTTCTTTGGTGAAGTGTCTGTTCATTTCCTGTGCCCATTTTTTGATTGGGTTGTTTGTTTTTTTGTTATTCAGTTGTGAGTGTTCTTTATATATTATGGAGATTAATCCCTTGTCAGATTTATGGTTTGCAAGTATTTTTTCCCAGCTGGTGGTTTCCCTATTCATTTTGATCCTGGTTTCATTTGCCTTGTAGAAGCTCTTTAATCTGATGAAGTCCCACTTTTTTATTTTTTCTTTTGTTTCTCTTGTCTGAGTAGACATGAAATTCAAAAACATCCCTTTATGGCTGATGATGAGTAGTGTACTACCTATATTTTCCTCCAGGAGTTTTATAGTTTCAGGTCTCACCTTCAGGTCTTTGATCCATTTTGAGTTAATTTTTTTGTATGGCAAAAGAAGATAGTCTACTTTCATTCTTTTCATGTGGCTGTCCAGTTTTCCCAGCACCATTTATTGAAAAGAGTTTCCTTTCTCCACTGTATGTCCTTAGCTCCTTTGTCAAAGATTAGCTGCCTGTAGATATGAGGTTTTATTTCGGGATTTTCAATTCTGTTCCATTGATCTGTGTGTCTGTTTTTGTACCAGTACCATGCTGTTTTAATTACTATCACTTTGTAGTATGTTTTGAAGTCAGGGATTGTGATGCCTCCAGCCTTGTTCTTCTTTTTCAGGATTGCTTTAGCTATACGAGATCTTTTGTTGCCCCATATGAATGCTACTATTCTTTGTTTTATTTCTGTGAAGAATGTCCTTGGGATTCTGATTTGGGATTGCATTGAATCTGTAGATGACTTTAGGTAGTATGGACATTTTAACAATGTTTATTCTTCCAATCCAAGTGCATGGAATCTTTTTCCATTTCTTTATGTCATCATTGATTTCACTCAGTAATGTCTTATAGTTTTCCTTGTATAGGTCTTTCACTTCCTTGGTTAAATTTACTCGTAGATATTTTATTCTTTTTGTTGCATTTGTAAATGGAATTGTCTTCCTGAGTTCTCTTTCTGTTAGTTCATTGTTGGTATATAGAAATGCAACCGAGTTCTGTAAGTTGATTTTATACCCTGCCACTTGGCTGTAGTTGTTGATTATTTCTAATAGTTTTCCAATGGATTCTTTAGGGTTTTCTGTATATAAGATCGCGTCATCTGCAAACAGTGAGAGTTTCACTTCTTCATTGCCTATTTGGATTCCTTTTATTCCTTTTTCTTGCCTAATTGCTCTGGCCAGAACCTCCAGTACTGTGTTGAATAAGAGTGGTAAGAGTGGGCTCCCTTGGCTTGTCCCTGTTTTCAGAGGGATGGGTTTCAGTTTTTCCCCATTGAGTATGATGTTGGCTGTGGGTTTGTCATATATGGCCTTTATTATGTTAAGGTACTTTCCTTCTATACCCATTTTGTTGAGAGTTTTTATCATAAGTGCATGTTGGATCATGTCAAAAGCCTTCTCTGTATCTATTGAGATGATCATATAGTTTTTATTCCTCGTTTTGTTAATGTGGTGTATCACATTGATTGATTTGTGGATGTTGAACCATCCCTGTGTCCCTGGTATAAATCCCACTTGATCATGGTGTGTGATCTTTTTAAGGTATTGCTGGATTCTGATTGCCAATGTTTTGCCAATGTTTGTTTGTGTTCATCAGCGATGTTGGCCTGTAATTTTCCTTCTTTGTATTGTCCTTGCCTGGCTTTGGTATCAGAGTGATGTTGGCCTCGTAGAATGTGTTGGGAAGTATTCCATCTTCCTCTATTTTTTGGAATAGTTTGAGAAGGATAAGTATCAAGTCTTCTTTGAATGTTTGGTAAAATTCTCTAGAGAAGCCATCTGGTCCTGGACTTTTATTTTTTGGGAGGTTTTTGATTACTGTTTCAATCTCTTTACTTGTGATTGGTCTATTCAGGTTCTCTATTTCTTCTTGATTCAGTTTTGGAAGGTTGTATGAGTCTAGCAATTTATCCATTTCTTCTAGATTCTCCAATTTGTTGGCATATAGTTTTTCATAGTATTCTGTTATAATCTTTTGTATTTCTGTGGTATCTGTTGTAATTTCTCCTTTTTCATTTCTAATTTTATTTATTTGAGCCTTCTCTCTTTATTTCTTGGTGAGTCTGGATAAGGGTTTGTCAATTTTGTTTATCTTCTCAAAGAACCAGCTCTTTGTTTCATTGATCCTTTCTACTGTTTTTTAAATTTCATTTTCATTTATTTATGTTCTGATTTTTATTATTTCCCCCCTTCTGCTGACTTTAGGCTTTGTTTCTTCTTATTTTTCTAATTCTGTTAGGCATAGTTTGAGGTTGCTTATTTGGGCTTTTCCTTGTTTGCTAAGGTGGGCCTGTATTGCTTTGAGTTTCCCTCTCAGGACTGCTTTTGCTGCATCCCATATGAGTTGGTACGGTGTATTTTCATTTTCATTTGTCTCCAGCTATGCTTTGATTTCTCCTTTAATTTCATCAATCATCCATTGGTGGTTTAGTAGCATATTGTTGAGTCTCCACAGCTTTGTCACTTTCCCAGTTTTTTCCTTGTAGTTGATTTCTAACTTCATGGCATTATAGTCTGAAAAGATGCTTGTTATGATTTCAATCTTCTTAAATTTATATAAGCATGCCTTGTTTCCCAACATATAGTCTATTCTTCAGACTGTTCCATGCACACTTGAGAAGAATGTGTAATCTGCTGTGTTTGGATGGAGTTCTCTGTATATGTCTATTAAATCAATCTCATTTAGATTTTGTTTGGGTCCATTATTTCCTTATTTATTTTCTGTCTGGGTTATCTGTCCATTGAAGAGAGTGGGGTGTTAAGATCCCCTGCTACTATTGTGTTGTTGTTAATATCTCCTTTTAGGTTTGTCAATAGTTGCTTTATGTACCTTGGTGTTCCTGTATTGGGTGCATATATATTTAAAAGTGATACGTCTTCTTGGTGGAGTGTCCCTTTTATCTGGCTCGGCGCCAGCCCCACCCCGCTCGCCACTGCCTGACCATCGTCCTCCCTCGGGGGGCCTGGGCAGGACAGGGACCCGGCTGTGGGAGGCCTTCAGATCTCAGGCCTGGCACACCGTTTACCAGGCTGCTTCCTCCTCTGACGGGGGACCAGCACACGCCCCAGGAGACTTGGCAGCCGCCCCCAGGGCTCTATCCTCTGGAACTCGTCCCCTTGGAAGGGGCCTGGCCCAGGTGCCAGGTTCGGCTGGTCGGCCAGCCTCCTTTGGAGAAAGCAGGCAAGCCGAGCCAGGCTTGCAGTGGCCCTGGCGTGACACCTGCCACCTCAGGCAGAGGGCCTCCCGCGTGCCCTCCATGGCGGGTTTCTCCCCGGAGCCGTGGCCTGGGCACTAGGAAGGCCAGGCCTCCCCGACTCCCGGGAGGAGGGGCTAGCCCACTTGCGCCCTGGCCCCCAAACCCTCTGGTGCCATCTGCCTGTCTCGGCACTTCTGACTCCACAGAGCCTTTCCTACATCTGGGCTGCCTGCCGTGGCAAAGTGCAGGCGTGGGGTGAGGCCATGGTTTTGTCTTTCCAGGAAAAAATGAGCCCCTGGCCGAAGCAGCAGGCCCAGGCAGAGCCTTGAGCTTGAAGCCCAGTAGGTCTGTGGCCCTCAGGGCCAGAGCCATGCTTTCAAGGCAGGGAAGCGGCCTGCAAGCTGAGTGGGAGTGGGGGAGGGGAGGGAGACAGCTGAAGCCGAGTCCAGAAGGGCGGCGATGGAAGAGCTGCAGCTGGGTCAGAGCCTGGAGGGAGGGCGGGGCCTTCACTGAGGACCCCCCCCCCTGAGGCCAGCCCTAGGCCCCGGCGGTCACGCATGCGCCCTTGGCCTGTGCGGTGTGTGGGGGGTTGAACCCAAGCCCGCAGGGCTCCCGGAGCGGCCAGAGAAAGAAGGGCCCATGGAGAGGTAGGCGAGGTGGGCAGGGGGCGCCAGCTTACTCTCCTCAGCTCCCTGAGGGAGAGAGAGAGAGACAGAGACAGAGAGAGAGATCCCTGACCTCTGAGTCTCTGCCTCCACCGCTGGCTGGTGCCAACTCACGCGCCATCCCACTTCCAGCCATCACCCACACGCCTGCCCCGGGGCCAGCCCCACCACACACAGGCCGGTTGGTTCCTGCTCACCTCTGTGCCGTCCCTTCCCGACCTGACCCCAGTGCAGGGGATAAGCTTCAGACAAGTCTTTCCATGTCCCTCTGCATGACAATAGACTTCCTCCCCTCTCCCATTCCACAGGCCCACCCGGGACAGCCACCTTTGTCATTAGCTCAGGAGAAGATGCAAGATGAGAATCTCTGCTATTGTGTGGGGAGACTCAGTTTCCCGGGTTTCCCCCATGGACACATGTTCTTCAGCTGGGTCTGATTTTCTCCAGACAAGCTGTCTTGGGAAGGATTTGGCCAGCCCTAAGAACCTGAAGGGAAAGGGCGGAGGGGGGTTCTCTCTCTGCCCCCGACAGCCCCGAGCTGGGTCGGTCCCTCAGACCTGGCCAGGGGCAGCCCATCCCCCGGCGCCCTTCCCCGGGGCATCCAAGGGCAGGCTCGGCGCCAGCCCCACCCCGCTCGCCACTGCCCGACCATCGTCCTCCCTCGGGGGGCCTGGGCAGGACAGGGACCCGGCTGTGGGAGGCCTCCAGATCTCAGGCCTGGCACACCGTTTACCAGGCTGCTTCCTCCTCTGACGGGGGCCCAGCACACGCCCCAGGAGACTTGGCAGCCGCCCCCAGGGCTCTAGCCTCTGGAACTCGTCCCCTTGGAAGGGGCCTGGCCCAGGTGCCAGGTTCGGCTGGTCGGCCAGCCTCCTTTGGAGAAAGCAGGCAAGCCGAGCCAGGCTTGCAGTGGCCCTGGCGTGACACCTGCCACCTCAGGCAGAGGGCCTCCCGCGTGCCCTCCATGGCGGGTTTCTCCCCGGAGCCGTGGCCTGGGCACTAGGAAGGCCAGGCCTCCCCGACTCCCGGGAGGAGGGGTTGGCCCACTTGCGCCCTGGCCCCCAAACCCTCTGGTGCCATCTGCCTGTCTCGGCACTTCTGACTCCACAGAGCCTTTCCTACATCTGGGCTGCCTGCCATGGCAAAGTGCAGGCGTGGGGTGAGGCCATGGTTTTGTCTTTCCAGGAAAAAATGAGCCCCTGGCCGAAGCAGCAGGCCCAGGCAGAGCCTTGAGCTTGAAGCCCAGTAGGTCTGTGGCCCTCAGGGCCAGAGCCATGCTTTCAAGGCAGGGAAGCGGCCTGCAAGCTGAGTGGGAGTGGGGGAGGGGAGGGAGACAGCTGAAGCCGAGTCCAGAAGGGCGGCAATGGAAGAGCTGCAGCTGGGTCAGAGCCTGGAGGGAGGGCGGGGCCTTCACTGAGGACCCCCCCACCCCCCCCCGAAGCCAGCCCTAGGCCCCGGCGGTCGCGCATGCGCCCTTGGCCTGTGCGGTGTGTGGGGGGTTGAACCCAAGCCCGCAGGGCTCCCGGAGCGGCCAGAGAAAGAAGGGCCCATGGAGAGGTAGGCGAGGTGGGCAGGGGGCGCCACCTTAATCTCTTCAGCTCCCTGAGGGAGAGAGACAGAGACAGAGACAGAGAGAGATCCCTGACCTCTGAGTCTCTGCCTCCACCGCTGGCTGGTGCCAACTCACGCGCCATCCCACTTCCAGCCATCACCCCCACGCCTGCCCCGGGGCCAGCCCCACCACAGAGAGGCCGGTTGGTTCCTGCTCACCTCTGTGCTGTCCCTTCCCGACCTGACCCCAGTGCAGGGGATAAGATTCAGACAAGTCTTTCCATGTCCCTCTGCATGACAATAGACTTCCTCCCCTCTCCCATTCCACAGGCCCACCCACCCGGGACATCCACCTTTGTCATTAGCTCAGGAGAGGATGCAAGATGAGAATCTCTGCTATTGTGTGGGGAGACTCAGTTTCCCGGGTTTCCCCCATGGACACATGTTCTTCAGCTGGGTCTGATTTTCTCCAGACAAGCTGTCTTGGGAAGGATTTGGCCAGCCCTAAGAACCTGAAGGGAAAGGGCGGAGGGGGGTTCTCTCTCTGCCCCCGACAGCCCCGAGCTGGGTCGGTCCCTCAGACCTGGCCAGGGGCAGCCCATCCCCCGGCGCCCTTCCCCGGGGCATCCAAGGGCAGGCTCGGCGCCAGCCCCACCCCGCTCGCCACTGCCCGACCATCGCCACTGCCCGACCATCGTCCTCCCTCGGGGGGCCTGGTCAGGACAGGGACCCGGGTGTGGGAGGCCTCCAGATCTCAGGCCTGGCACACCGTTTACCAGGCTGCTTCCTCCTCTGACGGGGGCCCAGCACACGCCCCAGGAGACTTGGCAGCCGCCCCCAGGGCTCTAGCCTCTGGAACTCGTCCCCTTGGAAGGGGCCTGGCCCAGGTGCCAGGTTCGGCTGGTCGGCCAGCCTCCTTTGGAGAAAGCAGGCAAGCCGAGCCAGGCTTGCAGTGGCCCTGGCGTGACACCTGCCACCTCAGGCAGAGGGCCTCCCGCGTGCCCTCCATGGCGGGTTTCTCCCCGGAGCCGTGGCCTGGGCACTAGGAAGGCCGGGCCTCCCCGACTCCCGGGAGGAGGGGCTAGCCCAGTTGCGCCCTGGCCCCCAAACCCTCTGGTGCCATCTGCCTGTCTCGGCACTTCTGACTCCACACAGCCTTTCCTACCTCTGGGCTGCCTGCCGTGGCAAAGTGCAGGCGTGGGGTGAGGCCATGGCTTTGTCTTTCCAGGAAAAAATGAGCCCCTGGCCGAAGCAGCAGGCCCAGGCAGAGCCTTGAGCTTGAAGCCCAGTAGGTCTGTGGCCCTCAGGGCCAGAGCAATGCTTTCAAGGCAGGGAAGCGGCCTGCAAGCTGAGTGGGAGTGGGGGAGGGGAGGGAGACAGCTGAAGCCGAGTCCAGAAGGGCGGCGATGGAAGAGCTGCAGCTGGGTCAGAGCCTGGAGGGAGGGCGGGGCCTTCACTGAGGACCCCCCCGCCCCCCGAGGCCAGCCCTAGGCCCCGGCGATCGCGCATGCGCCCTTGGCCTGTGCGGTGTGTGGGGGCTTGAACCCAAGCCCGCAGGGCTCCCGGAGCGGCCAGAGAAAGAAGGGCCCATGGAGAGGTAGGCGAGGTGGGCAGGGGGCGCCACCTTACTCTCCTCAGCTCCCTGAGGGAGAGAGAGAGAGACAGAGACAGAGAGAGAGATCCCTGACCTCTGAGTCTCTGCCTCCACCGCTGGCTGGTGCCAACTCACGCGCCATCCCACTTCCAGCCATCACCCCCACGCCTGCCCCGGGGCCAGCCCCACCACAGAGAGGCCGGTTGGTTCCTGCTCACCTCTGTGCCGCCCCTTCCCGACCTGACCCCAGTGCAGGGGATAAGCTTCAGACAAGTCTTTCCATGTCCCTCTGCATGACAATAGACTTCCTCCCCTCTCCCATTCCACAGGCCCACCCACCCGGGACATCCACCTTTGTCATTAGCTCAGGAGAGGATGCAAGATGAGAATCTCTGCTATTGTGTGGGGAGACTCAGTTTCCCGGGTTTCCCCCATGGACACATGTTCTTCAGCTGGGTCTGATTTTCTCCAGACAAGCTGTCTTGGGAAGGATTTGGCCAGCCCTAAGAACCTGAAGGGAAAGGGCGGAGGGGGGTTCTCTCTCTGCCCCCGACAGCCCCGAGCTGGGTCGGTCCCTCAGACCTGGCCAGGGGCAGCCCATCCCCCGGCGCCCTTCCCCGGGGCATCCAAGGGCAGGCTCGGCGCCAGCCCCACCCCGCTCGCCACTGCCCGACCATCGCCACTGCCCGACCATCGTCCTCCCTCGGGGGGCCTGGGCAGGACAGGGACCCGGCTGTGGGAGGCCTCCAGATCTCAGGCCTGGCACACCGTTTACCAGGCTGCTTCCTCCTCTGACGGGGGCCCAGCACACGCCCCAGGAGACTTGGCAGCCGCCCCCAGGGCTCTAGCCTCTGGAACTCGTCCCCTTGGAAGGGGCCTGGCCCAGGTGCCAGGTTCGGCTGGTCGGCCAGCCTCCTTTGGAGAAAGCAGGCAAGCCGAGCCAGGCTTGCAGTGGCCCTGGCGTGACACCTGCCACCTCAGGCAGAGGGCCTCCCGCGTGCCCTCCATGGCGGGTTTCTCCCCGGAGCCGTGGCCTGGGCACTAGGAAGGCCGGGCCTCCCCGACTCCCGGGAGGAGGGGCTAGCCCAGTTGCGCCCTGGCCCCCAAACCCTCTGGTGCCATCTGCCTGTCTCGGCACTTCTGACTCCACACAGCCTTTCCTACATCTGGGCTGCCTGCCGTGGCAAAGTGCAGGCGTGGGGTGAGGCCATGGCTTTGTCTTTCCAGGAAAAAATGAGCCCCTGGCCGAAGCAGCAGGCCCAGGCAGAGTCTTGAGCTTGAAGCCCAGTAGGTCTGTGGCCCTCCGGGCCAGAGCCATGCTTTCAAGGCAGGGAAGCGGCCTGCAAGCTGAGTGGGAGTGGGGGAGGGGAGGGAGACAGCTGAAGCCGAGTCCAGAAGGGCGGCGATGGAAGAGCTGCAGCTGGGTCAGAGCCTGGAGGGAGGGCGGGGCCTTCACTGAGGACCCCCCCACCCCCCCCAGGCCAGCCCTAGGCCCCGGAGGTCGCGCATGCGCCCTTGGCCTGTGCGGTGTGTGGGGGCTTGAACACAAGCCCGCAGGGCTCCCGGAGCGGCCAGAGAAAGAAGGGCCCATGGAGAGGTAGGCGAGGTGGGCAGGGGGCGCCACCTTACTCTCTTCAGCTCCCGGAGGGAGAGAGACAGAGACAGAGACAGAGAGAGAGATCCCTGACCTCTGAGTCTCTGCCTCCACCGCTGGCTGGTGCCAAATCACGCGCCATCCCACTTCCAGCCATCACCCCCATGCCTGCCCCGGGGCCAGCCCCACCACAGAGAGGCCGGTTGGTTCCTGCTCACCTCTGTGCCGTCCCTTCCCGACCTGACCCCAGTGCAGGGGATAAGCTTCAGACAAGTCTTTCCATGTCCCTCTGCATGACAATAGACTTCCTCCCCTCTCCCATTCCACAGGCCCACCCACCCGGGACATCCACCTTTGTCATTAGCTCAGGAGAGGATGCAAGATGAGAATCTCTGCTATTGTGTGGGGAGACTCAGTTTCCCGGGTTTCCCCCATGGACACATGTTCTTCAGCTGGGTCTGATTTTCTCCAGACAAGCTGTCTTGGGAAGGATTTGGCCAGCCCTAAGAACCTGAAGGGAAAGGGCGGAGGGGGGTTCTCTCTCTGCCCCCGACAGCCCCGAGCTGGGTCGGTCCCTCAGACCTGGCCAGGGGCAGCCCATCCCCCGGCGCCCTTCCCCGGGGCATCCAAGGGCAGGCTCGGCGCCAGCCCCACCCCGCTCGCCACTGCCCGACCATCGCCACTGCCCGACCATCGTCCTCCCTCGGGGGGCCTGGGCAGGACAGGGACCCGGCTGTGGGAGGCCTCCAGATCTCAGGCCTGGCACACCGTTTACCAGGCTGCTTCCTCCTCTGACGGGGGCCCAGCACACGCCCCAGGAGACTTGGCAGCCGCCCCCAGGGCTCTAGCCTCTGGAACTCGTCCCCTTGGAAGGGGCCTGGCCCAGGTGCCAGGTTCGGCTGGTCGGCCAGCCTCCTTTGGAGAAAGCAGGCAAGCCGAGCCAGGCTTGCAGTGGCCCTGGCGTGACACCTGCCACCTCAGGCAGAGGGCCTCCCGCGTGCCCTCCATGGCGGGTTTCTCCCCGGAGCCGTGGCCTGGGCACTAGGAAGGCCGGGCCTCCCCGACTCCCGGGAGGAGGGGCTAGCCCAGTTGCGCCCTGGCCCCCAAACCCTCTGGTGCCATCTGCCTGTCTCGGCACTTCTGACTCCACACAGCCTTTCCTACATCTGGGCTGCCTGCCGTGGCAAAGTGCAGGCGTGGGGTGAGGCCATGGCTTTGTCTTTCCAGGAAAAAATGAGCCCCTGGCCGAAGCAGCAGGCCCAGGCAGAGCCTTGAGCTTGAAGCCCAGTAGGTCTGTGGCCCTCCGGGCCAGAGCCATGCTTTCAAGGCAGGGAAGCGGCCTGCAAGCTGAGTGGGAGTGGGGGAGGGGAGGGAGACAGCTGAAGCCGAGTCCAGAAGGGCGGCGATGGAAGAGCTGCAGCTGGGTCAGAGCCTGGAGGGAGGGCGGGGCCTTCACTGAGGACCCCCCCACCCCCCCCAGGCCAGCCCTAGGCCCTGGCGGTCGCGCATGCGCCCTTGGCCTGTGCGGTGTGTGGGGGCTTGAACACAAGCCCGCAGGGCTCCCGGAGCGGCCAGAGAAAGAAGGGCCCATGGAGAGGTAGGCGAGGTGGGCAGGGGGCGCCACCTTACTCTCTTCAGCTCCCGGAGGGAGAGAGACAGAGACAGAGACAGAGAGAGAGATCCCTGACCTCTGAGTCTCTGCCTCCACCGCTGGCTGGTGCCAAATCACGCGCCATCCCACTTCCAGCCATCACCCCCATGCCTGCCCCGGGGCCAGCCCCACCACAGAGAGGCCGGTTGGTTCCTGCTCACCTCTGTGCCGTCCCTTCCCGACCTGACCCCAGTGCAGGGGATAAGCTTCAGACAAGTCTTTCCATGTCCCTCTGCATGACAATAGACTTCCTCCCCTCTCCCATTCCACAGGCCCACCCACCCGGGACATCCACCTTTGTCATTAGCTCAGGAGAGGATGCAAGATGAGAATCTCTGCTATTGTGTGGGGAGACTCAGTTTCCCGGGTTTCCCCCATGGACACATGTTCTTCAGCTGGGTCTGATTTTCTCCAGACAAGCTGTCTTGGGAAGGATTTGGCCAGCCCTAAGAACCTGAAGGGAAAGGGCGGAGGGGGGTTCTCTCTCTGCCCCCGACAGCCCCGAGCTGGGTCGGTCCCTCAGACCTGGCCAGGGGCAGCCCATCCCCCGGCGCCCTTCCCCGGGGCATCCAAGGGCAGGCTCGGCGCCAGCCCCACCCCGCTCGCCACTGCCCGACCATCGCCACTGCCCGACCATCGTCCTCCCTCGGGGGGCCTGGGCAGGACAGGGACCCGGCTGTGGGAGGCCTCCAGATCTCAGGCCTGGCACACCGTTTACCAGGCTGCTTCCTCCTCTGACGGGGGCCCAGCACACGCCCCAGGAGACTTGGCAGCCGCCCCCAGGGCTCTAGCCTCTGGAACTCGTCCCCTTGGAAGGGGCCTGGCCCAGGTGCCAGGTTCGGCTGGTCGGCCAGCCTCCTTTGGAGAAAGCAGGCAAGCCGAGCCAGGCTTGCAGTGGCCCTGGCGTGACACCTGCCACCTCAGGCAGAGGGCCTCCCGCGTGCCCTCCATGGCGGGTTTCTCCCCGGAGCCGTGGCCTGGGCACTAGGAAGGCCGGGCCTCCCCGACTCCCGGGAGGAGGGGCTAGCCCAGTTGCGCCCTGGCCCCCAAACCCTCTGGTGCCATCTGCCTGTCTCGGCACTTCTGACTCCACACAGCCTTTCCTACATCTGGGCTGCCTGCCGTGGCAAAGTGCAGGCGTGGGGTGAGGCCATGGCTTTGTCTTTCCAGGAAAAAATGAGCCCCTGGCCGAAGCAGCAGGCCCAGGCAGAGTCTTGAGCTTGAAGCCCAGTAGGTCTGTGGCCCTCAGGGCCAGAGCAATGCTTTCAAGGCAGGGAAGCGGCCTGCAAGCTGAGTGGGAGTGGGGGAGGGGAGGGAGACAGCTGAAGCCGAGTCCAGAAGGGCGGCGATGGAAGAGCTGCAGCTGGGTCAGAGCCTGGAGGGAGGGCGGGGCCTTCACTGAGGACCCCCCCACCCCCCCCCCCCGAAGCCAGCCCTAGGCCCCGGCGGTCGCGCATGCGCCCTTGGCCTGTGCGGTGTGTGGGGGGTTGAACCCAAGCCCGCAGGGCTCCCGGAGCGGCCAGAGAAAGAAGGGCCCATGGAGAGGTAGGCGAGGTGGGCAGGGGGCGCCACCTTAATCTCTTCAGCTCCCTGAGGGAGAGAGACAGAGACAGAGACAGAGAGAGATCCCTGACCTCTGAGTCTCTGCCTCCACCGCTGGCTGGTGCCAACTCACGCGCCATCCCACTTCCAGCCATCACCCCCACGCCTGCCCCGGGGCCAGCCCCACCACAGAGAGGCCGGTTGGTTCCTGCTCACCTCTGTGCTGTCCCTTCCCGACCTGACCCCAGTGCAGGGGATAAGATTCAGACAAGTCTTTCCATGTCCCTCTGCATGACAATAGACTTCCTCCCCTCTCCCATTCCACAGGCCCACCCACCCGGGACATCCACCTTTGTCATTAGCTCAGGAGAGGATGCAAGATGAGAATCTCTGCTATTGTGTGGGGAGACTCAGTTTCCCGGGTTTCCCCCATGGACACATGTTCTTCAGCTGGGTCTGATTTTCTCCAGACAAGCTGTCTTGGGAAGGATTTGGCCAGCCCTAAGAACCTGAAGGGAAAGGGCGGAGGGGGGTTCTCTCTCTGCCCCCGACAGCCCCGAGCTGGGTCGGTCCCTCAGACCTGGCCAGGGGCAGCCCATCCCCCGGCGCCCTTCCCCGGGGCATCCAAGGGCAGGCTCGGCGCCAGCCCCACCCCGCTCGCCACTGCCCGACCATCGCCACTGCCCGACCATCGTCCTCCCTCGGGGGGCCTGGGCAGGACAGGGACCCGGGTGTGGGAGGCCTCCAGATCTCAGGCCTGGCACACCGTTTACCAGGCTGCTTCCTCCTCTGACGGGGGCCCAGCACACGCCCCAGGAGACTTGGCAGCCGCCCCCAGGGCTCTAGCCTCTGGAACTCGTCCCCTTGGAAGGGGCCTGGCCCAGGTGCCAGGTTCGGCTGGTCGGCCAGCCTCCTTTGGAGAAAGCAGGCAAGCCGAGCCAGGCTTGCAGTGGCCCTGGCGTGACACCTGCCACCTCAGGCAGAGGGCCTCCCGCGTGCCCTCCATGGCGGGTTTCTCCCCGGAGCCGTGGCCTGGGCACTAGGAAGGCCGGGCCTCCCCGACTCCCGGGAGGAGGGGCTAGCCCAGTTGCGCCCTGGCCCCCAAACCCTCTGGTGCCATCTGCCTGTCTCGGCACTTCTGACTCCACACAGCCTTTCCTACCTCTGGGCTGCCTGCCGTGGCAAAGTGCAGGCGTGGGGTGAGGCCATGGCTTTGTCTTTCCAGGAAAAAATGAGCCCCTGGCCGAAGCAGCAGGCCCAGGCAGAGCCTTGAGCTTGAAGCCCAGTAGGTCTGTGGCCCTCAGGGCCAGAGCAATGCTTTCAAGGCAGGGAAGCGGCCTGCAAGCTGAGTGGGAGTGGGGGAGGGGAGGGAGACAGCTGAAGCCGAGTCCAGAAGGGCGGCGATGGAAGAGCTGCAGCTGGGTCAGAGCCTGGAGGGAGGGCGGGGCCTTCACTGAGGACCCCCCCGCCCCCCGAGGCCAGCCCTAGGCCCCGGCGATCGCGCATGCGCCCTTGGCCTGTGCGGTGTGTGGGGGCTTGAACCCAAGCCCGCAGGGCTCCCGGAGCGGCCAGAGAAAGAAGGGCCCATGGAGAGGTAGGCGAGGTGGGCAGGGGGCGCCACCTTACTCTCTTCAGCTCCCGGAGGGAGAGAGACAGAGACAGAGACAGAGAGAGAGATCCCTGACCTCTGAGTCTCTGCCTCCACCGCTGGCTGGTGCCAAATCACGCGCCATCCCACTTCCAGCCATCACCCCCATGCCTGCCCCGGGGCCAGCCCCACCACAGAGAGGCCGGTTGGTTCCTGCTCACCTCTGTGCCGTCCCTTCCCGACCTGACCCCAGTGCAGGGGATAAGCTTCAGACAAGTCTTTCCATGTCCCTCTGCATGACAATAGACTTCCTCCCCTCTCCCATTCCACAGGCCCACCCACCCGGGACATCCACCTTTGTCATTAGCTCAGGAGAGGATGCAAGATGAGAATCTCTGCTATTGTGTGGGGAGACTCAGTTTCCCGGGTTTCCCCCATGGACACATGTTCTTCAGCTGGGTCTGATTTTCTCCAGACAAGCTGTCTTGGGAAGGATTTGGCCAGCCCTAAGAACCTGAAGGGAAAGGGCGGAGGGGGGTTCTCTCTCTGCCCCCGACAGCCCCGAGCTGGGTCGGTCCCTCAGACCTGGCCAGGGGCAGCCCATCCCCCGGCGCCCTTCCCCGGGGCATCCAAGGGCAGGCTCGGCGCCAGCCCCACCCCGCTCGCCACTGCCCGACCATCGCCACTGCCCGACCATCGTCCTCCCTCGGGGGGCCTGGGCAGGACAGGGACCCGGCTGTGGGAGGCCTCCAGATCTCAGGCCTGGCACACCGTTTACCAGGCTGCTTCCTCCTCTGACGGGGGCCCAGCACACGCCCCAGGAGACTTGGCAGCCGCCCCCAGGGCTCTAGCCTCTGGAACTCGTCCCCTTGGAAGGGGCCTGGCCCAGGTGCCAGGTTCGGCTGGTCGGCCAGCCTCCTTTGGAGAAAGCAGGCAAGCCGAGCCAGGCTTGCAGTGGCCCTGGCGTGACACCTGCCACCTCAGGCAGAGGGCCTCCCGCGTGCCCTCCATGGCGGGTTTCTCCCCGGAGCCGTGGCCTGGGCACTAGGAAGGCCGGGCCTCCCCGACTCCCGGGAGGAGGGGCTAGCCCAGTTGCGCCCTGGCCCCCAAACCCTCTGGTGCCATCTGCCTGTCTCGGCACTTCTGACTCCACACAGCCTTTCCTACATCTGGGCTGCCTGCCGTGGCAAAGTGCAGGCGTGGGGTGAGGCCATGGCTTTGTCTTTCCAGGAAAAAATGAGCCCCTGGCCGAAGCAGCAGGCCCAGGCAGAGTCTTGAGCTTGAAGCCCAGTAGGTCTGTGGCCCTCAGGGCCAGAGCCATGCTTTCAAGGCAGGGAAGCGGCCTGCAAGCTGAGTGGGAGTGGGGGAGGGGAGGGAGACAGCTGAAGCCGAGTCCAGAAGGGCGGCGATGGAAGAGCTGCAGCTGGGTCAGAGCCTGGAGGGAGGGCGGGGCCTTCACTGAGGACCCCCCCACCCCCCCCAGGCCAGCCCTAGGCCCTGGCGGTCGCGCATGCGCCCTTGGCCTGTGCGGTGTGTGGGGGCTTGAACACAAGCCCGCAGGGCTCCCGGAGCGGCCAGAGAAAGAAGGGCCCATGGAGAGGTAGGCGAGGTGGGCAGGGGGCGCCACCTTACTCTCTTCAGCTCCCGGAGGGAGAGAGACAGAGACAGAGACAGAGAGAGAGATCCCTGACCTCTGAGTCTCTGCCTCCACCGCTGGCTGGTGCCAAATCACGCGCCATCCCACTTCCAGCCATCACCCCCATGCCTGCCCCGGAGCCAGCCCCACCACAGAGAGGCCGGTTGGTTCCTGCTCACCTCTGTGCCGTCCCTTCCCGACCTGACCCCAGTGCAGGGGATAAGCTTCAGACAAGTCTTTCCATGTCCCTCTGCATGACAATAGACTTCCTCCCCTCTCCCATTCCACAGGCCCACCCACCCGGGACATCCACCTTTGTCATTAGCTCAGGAGAGGATGCAAGATGAGAATCTCTGCTATTGTGTGGGGAGACTCAGTTTCCCGGGTTTCCCCCATGGACACATGTTCTTCAGCTGGGTCTGATTTTCTCCAGACAAGCTGTCTTGGGAAGGATTTGGCCAGCCCTAAGAACCTGAAGGGAAAGGGCGGAGGGGGGTTCTCTCTCTGCCCCCGACAGCCCCGAGCTGGGTCGGTCCCTCAGACCTGGCCAGGGGCAGCCCATCCCCCGGCGCCCTTCCCCGGGGCATCCAAGGGCAGGCTCGGCGCCAGCCCCACCCCGCTCGCCACTGCCCGACCATCGCCACTGCCCGACCATCGTCCTCCCTCGGGGGGCCTGGGCAGGACAGGGACCCTGCTGTGGGAGGCCTCCAGATCTCAGGCCTGGCACACCGTTTACCAGGCTGCTTCCTCCTCTGACGGGGGCCCAGCACACGCCCCAGGAGACTTGGCAGCCGCCCCCAGGGCTCTAGCCTCTGGAACTCGTCCCCTTGGAAGGGGCCTGGCCCAGGTGCCAGGTTCGGCTGGTCGGCCAGCCTCCTTTGGAGAAAGCAGGCAAGCCGAGCCAGGCTTGCAGTGGCCCTGGCGTGACACCTGCCACCTCAGGCAGAGGGCCTCCCGCGTGCCCTCCATGGCGGGTTTCTCCCCGGAGCCGTGGCCTGGGCACTAGGAAGGCCGGGCCTCCCCGACTCCCGGGAGGAGGGGCTAGCCCAGTTGCGCCCTGGCCCCCAAACCCTCTGGTGCCATCTGCCTGTCTCGGCACTTCTGACTCCACACAGCCTTTCCTACATCTGGGCTGCCTGCCGTGGCAAAGTGCAGGCGTGGGGTGAGGCCATGGCTTTGTCTTTCCAGGAAAAAATGAGCCCCTGGCCGAAGCAGCAGGCCCAGGCAGAGTCTTGAGCTTGAAGCCCAGTAGGTCTGTGGCCCTCAGGGCCAGAGCCATGCTTTCAAGGCAGGGAAGCGGCCTGCAAGCTGAGTGGGAGTGGGGGAGGGGAGGGAGACAGCTGAAGCCGAGTCCAGAAGGGCGGCGATGGAAGAGCTGCAGCTGGGTCAGAGCCTGGAGGGAGGGCGGGGCCTTCACTGAGGACCCCCCCACCCCCCCCCCCCGAAGCCAGCCCTAGGCCCCTGCGGTCGCGCATGCGCCCTTGGCCTGTGCGGTGTGTGGGGGGTTGAACCCAAGCCCGCAGGGCTCCCGGAGCGGCCAGAGAAAGAAGGGCCCATGGAGAGGTAGGCGAGGTGGGCAGGGGGCGCCACCTTAATCTCTTCAGCTCCCTGAGGGAGAGAGACAGAGACAGAGACAGAGAGAGATCCCTGACCTCTGAGTCTCTGCCTCCACCGCTGGCTGGTGCCAACTCACGCGCCATCCCACTTCCAGCCATCACCCCCACGCCTGCCCCGGGGCCAGCCCCACCACAGAGAGGCCGGTTGGTTCCTGCTCACCTCTGTGCTGTCCCTTCCCGACCTGACCCCAGTGCAGGGGATAAGATTCAGACAAGTCTTTCCATGTCCCTCTGCATGACAATAGACTTCCTCCCCTCTCCCATTCCACAGGCCCACCCACCCGGGACATCCACCTTTGTCATTAGCTCAGGAGAGGATGCAAGATGAGAATCTCTGCTATTGTGTGGGGAGACTCAGTTTCCCGGGTTTCCCCCATGGACACATGTTCTTCAGCTGGGTCTGATTTTCTCCAGACAAGCTGTCTTGGGAAGGATTTGGCCAGCCCTAAGAACCTGAAGGGAAAGGGCGGAGGGGGGTTCTCTCTCTGCCCCCGACAGCCCCGAGCTGGGTCGGTCCCTCAGACCTGGCCAGGGGCAGCCCATCCCCCGGCGCCCTTCCCCGGGGCATCCAAGGGCAGGCTCGGCGCCAGCCCCACCCCGCTCGCCACTGCCCGACCATCGTCCTCCCTCGGGGGGCCTGGGCAGGACAGGGACCCGGCTGTGGGAGGCCTCCAGATCTCAGGCCTGGCACACCGTTTACCAGGCTGCTTCCTCCTCTGACGGGGGCCCAGCACACGCCCCAGGAGACTTGGCAGCCGCCCCCAGGGCTCTAGCCTCTGGAACTCGTCCCCTTGGAAGGGGCCTGGCCCAGGTGCCAGGTTCGGCTGGTCGGCCAGCCTCCTTTGGAGAAAGCAGGCAAGCCGAGCCAGGCTTGCAGTGGCCCTGGCGTGACACCTGCCACCTCAGGCAGAGGGCCTCCCGCGTGCCCTCCATGGCGGGTTTCTCCCCGGAGCCGTGGCCTGGGCACTAGGAAGGCCGGGCCTCCCCGACTCCCGGGAGGAGGGGCTAGCCCAGTTGCGCCCTGGCCCCCAAACCCTCTGGTGCCATCTGCCTGTCTCGGCACTTCTGACTCCACACAGCCTTTCCTACATCTGGGCTGCCTGCCGTGGCAAAGTGCAGGCGTGGGGTGAGGCCATGGCTTTGTCTTTCCAGGAAAAAATGAGCCCCTGGCCGAAGCAGCAGGCCCAGGCAGAGTCTTTAGCTTGAAGCCCAGTAGGTCTGTGGCCCTCAGGGCCAGAGCCATGCTTTCAAGGCAGGGAAGCGGCCTGCAAGCTGAGTGGGAGTGGGGGAGGGGAGGGAGACAGCTGAAGCCGAGTCCAGAAGGGCGGCGATGGAAGAGCTGCAGCTGGGTCAGAGCCTGGAGGGAGGGCGGGGCCTTCACTGAGGACCCCCCCACCCCCCCCCAGGCCAGCCCTAGGCCCCGGCGGTCGCGCATGCGCCCTTGGCCTGTGCGGTGTGTGGGGGCTTGAACACAAGCCCGCAGGGCTCCCGGAGCGGCCAGAGAAAGAAGGGCCCATGGAGAGGTAGGCGAGGTGGGCAGGGGGCGCCACCTTACTCTCTTCAGCTCCCGGAGGGAGAGAGACAGAGACAGAGACAGAGAGAGAGATCCCTGACCTCTGAGTCTCTGCCTCCACCGCTGGCTGGTGCCAAATCACGCGCCATCCCACTTCCAGCCATCACCCCCATGCCTGCCCCGGGGCCAGCCCCACCACAGAGAGGCCGGTTGGTTCCTGCTCACCTCTGTGCCGTCCCTTCCCGACCTGACCCCAGTGCAGGGGATAAGCTTCAGACAAGTCTTTCCATGTCCCTCTGCATGACAATAGACTTCCTCCCCTCTCCCATTCCACAGGCCCACCCACCCGGGACATCCACCTTTGTCATTAGCTCAGGAGAGGATGCAAGATGAGAATCTCTGCTATTGTGTGGGGAGACTCAGTTTCCCGGGTTTCCCCCATGGACACATGTTCTTCAGCTGGGTCTGATTTTCTCCAGACAAGCTGTCTTGGGAAGGATTTGGCCAGCCCTAAGAACCTGAAGGGAAAGGGCGGAGGGGGGTTCTCTCTCTGCCCCCGACAGCCCCGAGCTGGGTCGGTCCCTCAGACCTGGCCAGGGGCAGCCCATCCCCCGGCGCCCTTCCCCGGGGCATCCAAGGGCAGGCTCGGCGCCAGCCCCACCCCGCTCGCCACTGCCCGACCATCGCCACTGCCCGACCATCGTCCTCCCTCGGGGGGCCTGGGCAGGACAGGGACCCGGCTGTGGGAGGCCTCCAGATCTCAGGCCTGGCACACCGTTTACCAGGCTGCTTCCTCCTCTGACGGGGGCCCAGCACACGCCCCAGGAGACTTGGCAGCCGCCCCCAGGGCTCTAGCCTCTGGAACTCGTCCCCTTGGAAGGGGCCTGGCCCAGGTGCCAGGTTCGGCTGGTCGGCCAGCCTCCTTTGGAGAAAGCAGGCAAGCCGAGCCAGGCTTGCAGTGGCCCTGGCGTGACACCTGCCACCTCAGGCAGAGGGCCTCCCGCGTGCCCTCCATGGCGGGTTTCTCCCCGGAGCCGTGGCCTGGGCACTAGGAAGGCCGGGCCTCCCCGACTCCCGGGAGGAGGGGCTAGCCCAGTTGCGCCCTGGCCCCCAAACCCTCTGGTGCCATCTGCCTGTCTCGGCACTTCTGACTCCACACAGCCTTTCCTACATCTGGGCTGCCTGCCGTGGCAAAGTGCAGGCGTGGGGTGAGGCCATGGCTTTGTCTTTCCAGGAAAAAATGAGCCCCTGGCCGAAGCAGCAGGCCCAGGCAGAGTCTTGAGCTTGAAGCCCAGTAGGTCTGTGGCCCTCAGGGCCAGAGCAATGCTTTCAAGGCAGGGAAGCGGCCTGCAAGCTGAGTGGGAGTGGGGGAGGGGAGGGAGACAGCTGAAGCCGAGTCCAGAAGGGCGGCGATGGAAGAGCTGCAGCTGGGTCAGAGCCTGGAGGGAGTGCGGGGCCTTCACTGAGGACCCCCCCACCCGCCCCCCCCGAAGCCAGCCCTAGGCCCCTGCGGTCGCGCATGCGCCCTTGGCCTGTGCGGTGTGTGGGGGCTTGAACACAAGCCCGCAGGGCTCCCGGAGCGGCCAGAGAAAGAAGGGCCCATGGAGAGGTAGGCGAGGTGGGCAGGGGGCGCCACCTTACTCTCTTCAGCTCCCGGAGGGAGAGAGACAGAGACAGAGAGAGAGATCCCTGACCTCTGAGTCTCTGCCTCCACCGCTGGCTGGTGCCAAATCACGCGCCATCCCACTTCCAGCCATCACCCCCATGCCTGCCCCGGGGCCAGCCCCACCACAGAGAGGCCGGTTGGTTCCTGCTCACCTCTGTGCCGTCCCTTCCCGACCTGACCCCAGTGCAGGGGATAAGCTTCAGACAAGTCTTTCCATGTCCCTCTGCATGACAATAGACTTCCTCCCCTCTCCCATTCCACAGGCCCACCCACCCGGGACATCCACCTTTGTCATTAGCTCAGGAGAGGATGCAAGATGAGAATCTCTGCTATTGTGTGGGGAGACTCAGTTTCCCGGGTTTCCCCCATGGACACATGTTCTTCAGCTGGGTCTGATTTTCTCCAGAC
This sequence comes from Diceros bicornis minor, assembly GCF_020826845.1. NCBI lineage: Eukaryota > Metazoa > Chordata > Mammalia > Perissodactyla > Rhinocerotidae > Diceros > Diceros bicornis. Next base: position 54,376 of record NW_026691419.1, read on the forward strand.
AAGCTGTCTTGGGAAGGATTTGGCCAGCCCTAAGAACCTGAAGGGAAAGGGCGGAGGGGGGTTCTCTCTCTGCCCCCGACAGCCCCGAGCTGGGTCGGTCCCTCAGACCTGGCCAGGGGCAGCCCATCCCCCGGCGCCCTTCCCCGGGGCATCCAAGGGCAGGCTCGGCGCCAGCCCCACCCCGCTCGCCACTGCCCGACCATCGCCACTGCCCGACCATCGTCCTCCCTCGGGGGGCCTGGGCAGGACAGGGACCCGGCTGTGGGAGGCCTCCAGATCTCAGGCCTGGCACACCGTTTACCAGGCTGCTTCCTCCTCTGACGGGGGCCCAGCACACGCCCCAGGAGACTTGGCAGCCGCCCCCAGGGCTCTAGCCTCTGGAACTCGTCCCCTTGGAAGGGGCCTGGCCCAGGTGCCAGGTTCGGCTGGTCGGCCAGCCTCCTTTGGAGAAAGCAGGCAAGCCGAGCCAGGCTTGCAGTGGCCCTGGCGTGACACCTGCCACCTCAGGCAGAGGGCCTCCCGCGTGCCCTCCATGGCGGGTTTCTCCCCGGAGCCGTGGCCTGGGCACTAGGAAGGCCGGGCCTCCCCGACTCCCGGGAGGAGGGGCTAGCCCAGTTGCGCCCTGGCCCCCAAACCCTCTGGTGCCATCTGCCTGTCTCGGCACTTCTGACTCCACACAGCCTTTCCTACATCTGGGCTGCCTGCCGTGGCAAAGTGCAGGCGTGGGGTGAGGCCATGGCTTTGTCTTTCCAGGAAAAAATGAGCCCCTGGCCGAAGCAGCAGGCCCAGGCAGAGTCTTTAGCTTGAAGCCCAGTAGGTCTGTGGCCCTCAGGGCCAGAGCCATGCTTTCAAGGCAGGGAAGCGGCCTGCAAGCTGAGTGGGAGTGGGGGAGGGGAGGGAGACAGCTGAAGCCGAGTCCAGAAGGGCGGCGATGGAAGAGCTGCAGCTGGGTCAGAGCCTGGAGGGAGTGCGGGGCCTTCACTGAGGACCCCCCCACCCCCCCCCCCCGAAGCCAGCCCTAGGCCCCTGCGGTCGCGCATGCGCCCTTGGCCTGTGCGGTGTGTGGGGGGTTGAACCCAAGCCCGCAGGGCTCCCGGAGCGGCCAGAGAAAGAAGGGCCCATGGAGAGGTAGGCGAGGTGGGCAGGGGGCGCCACCTTAATCTCTTCAGCTCCCTGAGGGAGAGAGACAGAGACAGAGACAGAGAGAGATCCCTGACCTCTGAGTCTCTGCCTCCACCGCTGGCTGGTGCCAACTCACGCGCCATCCCACTTCCAGCCATCACCCCCACGCCTGCCCCGGGGCCAGCCCCACCACAGAGAGGCCGGTTGGTTCCTGCTCACCTCTGTGCTGTCCCTTCCCGACCTGACCCCAGTGCAGGGGATAAGATTCAGACAAGTCTTTCCATGTCCCTCTGCATGACAATAGACTTCCTCCCCTCTCCCATTCCACAGGCCCACCCACCCGGGACATCCACCTTTGTCATTAGCTCAGGAGAGGATGCAAGATGAGAATCTCTGCTATTGTGTGGGGAGACTCAGTTTCCCGGGTTTCCCCCATGGACACATGTTCTTCAGCTGGGTCTGATTTTCTCCAGACAAGCTGTCTTGGGAAGGATTTGGCCAGCCCTAAGAACCTGAAGGGAAAGGGCGGAGGGGGGTTCTCTCTCTGCCCCCGACAGCCCCTAGCTGGGTCGGTCCCTCAGACCTGGCCAGGGGCAGCCCATCCCCCGGCGCCCTTCCCCGGGGCATCCAAGGGCAGGCTCGGCGCCAGCCCCACCCCGCTCGCCACTGCCCGACCATCGCCACTGCCCGACCATCGTCCTCCCTCGGGGGGCCTGGGCAGGACAGGGACCCGGGTGTGGGAGGCCTCCAGATCTCAGGCCTGGCACACCGTTTACCAGGCTGCTCCCTCCTCTGACGGGGGCCCAGCACACGCCCCAGGAGACTTGGCAGCCGCCCCCAGGGCTCTAGCCTCTGGAACTCGTCCCCTTGGAAGGGGCCTGGCCCAGGTGCCAGGTTCGGCTGGTCGGCCAGCCTCCTTTGGAGAAAGCAGGCAAGCCGAGCCAGGCTTGCAGTGGCCCTGGCGTGACACCTGCCACCTCAGGCAGAGGGCCTCCCGCGTGCCCTCCATGGCGGGTTTCTCCCCGGAGCCGTGGCCTGGGCACTAGGAAGGCCGGGCCTCCCCGACTCCCGGGAGGAGGGGCTAGCCCAGTTGCGCCCTGGCCCCCAAACCCTCTGGTGCCATCTGCCTGTCTCGGCACTTCTGACTCCACACAGCCTTTCCTACCTCTGGGCTGCCTGCCGTGGCAAAGTGCAGGCGTGGGGTGAGGCCATGGCTTTGTCTTTCCAGGAAAAAATGAGCCCCTGGCCGAAGCAGCAGGCCCAGGCAGAGCCTTGAGCTTGAAGCCCAGTAGGTCTGTGGCCCTCAGGGCCAGAGCAATGCTTTCAAGGCAGGGAAGCGGCCTGCAAGCTGAGTGGGAGTGGGGGAGGGGAGGGAGACAGCTGAAGCCGAGTCCAGAAGGGCGGCGATGGAAGAGCTGCAGCTGGGTCAGAGCCTGGAGGGAGGGCGGGGCCTTCACTGAGGACCCCCCCCGCCCCCCGAGGCCAGCCCTAGGCCCCGGCGATCGCGCATGCGCCCTTGGCCTGTGCGGTGTGTGGGGGCTTGAACCCAAGCCCGCAGGGCTCCCGGAGCGGCCAGAGAAAGAAGGGCCCATGGAGAGGTAGGCGAGGTGGGCAGGGGGCGCCACCTTACTCTCCTCAGCTCCCTGAGGGAGAGAGAGAGAGACAGAGACAGAGAGAGAGATCCCTGACCTCTGAGTCTCTTGCCTCCACCGCTGGCTGGTGCCAACTCACGCGCCATCCCACTTCCAGCCATCACCCCCATGCCTGCCCCGGGGCCAGCCCCACCACAGACAGGCCGGTTGGTTCCTGCTCACCTCTGTGCCGTCCCTTCCCGACCTGACCCCAGTGCAGGGGATAAGCTTCAGTCAAGTCTTTCCATGTCCCTCTGCATGACAATAGACTTCCTCCCCTCTCCCATTCCACAGGCCCACCCGGGACATCCACCTTTGTCATTAGCTCAGGAGAGGATGCAAGATGAGAATCTCTGCTATTGTGTGGGGAGACTCAGTTTCCGGGTTTCCCCCATGGACACATGTTCTTCAGCTGGGTCTGATTTTCTCCAGACAAGCTGTCCTGGGAAGGATTTGGCCAGCCCTAAGAACCTGAAGGGAAAGGGCGGAGGGGGGTTCTCTCTCTGCCCCCGACAGCCCCGAGCTGGGTCGGTCCCTCAGACCTGGCCAGGGGCAGCACATCCCCCGGCGCCCTTCCCCGGGGCATCCAAGGGCAGGCTCGGCGCCAGCCCCACCCCGCTCGCCACTGCCCGACCATCGTCCTCCCTCGGGGGGCCTGGGCAGGACAGGGACCCGGCTGTGGGAGGCCTCCAGATCTCAGGCCTGGCACACCGTTTACCAGGCTGCTTCCTCCTCTGACGGGGGCCCAGCACACGCCCCAGGAGACTTGGCAGCCGCCCCCAGGGCTCTAGCCTCTGGAACTCGTCCCCTTGGAAGGGGCCTGGCCCAGGTGCCAGGTTCGGCTGGTCGGCCAGCCTCCTTTGGAGAAAGCAGGCAAGCCGAGCCAGGCTTGCAGTGGCCCTGGCGTGACACCTGCCACCTCAGGCAGAGGGCCTCCCGCGTGCCCTCCATGGCGGGTTTCTCCCCGGAGCCGTGGCCTGGGCACTAGGAAGGCCGGGCCTCCCCGACTCCCGGGAGGAGGGGCTAGCCCAGTTGCGCCCTGGCCCCCAAACCCTCTGGTGCCATCTGCCTGTCTCGGCACTTCTGACTCCACACAGCCTTTCCTACATCTGGGCTGCCTGCCGTGGCAAAGTGCAGGCGTGGGGTGAGGCCATGGCTTTGTCTTTCCAGGAAAAAATGAGCCCCTGGCCGAAGCAGCAGGCCCAGGCAGAGCCTTGAGCTTGAAGCCCAGTAGGTCTGTGGCCCTCAGGGCCAGAGCAATGCTTTCAAGGCAGGGAAGCGGCCTGCAAGCTGAGTGGGAGTGGGGGAGGGGAGGGAGACAGCTGAAGCCTAGTCCAGAAGGGCGGCGATGGAAGAGCTGCAGCTGGGTCAGAGCCTGGAGGGAGGGCGGGGCCTTCACTGAGGACCCCCACACCCCACCCCCCCCCCCAGGCCAGCCCTAGGCCCCGGCGGTCGCGCATGCGCCCTTGGCCTGTGTGGTGTGAGGGGGGTTGAACCCAAGCCCACAGGGCTCCCGGAGCGGCCAGAGAAAGAAGTTCCCATGGAGAGGTAGGCGAGGTGGGCAGGGGGCGCCACCTTACTCTCCTCAGCTCCCTGAGGGAGAGAGACAGAGACAGAGAGAGAGATCCCTGACCTCTGAGTCTCTGCCTCCACCGCTGGCTGGTGCCAACTCAGGCGCCATCCCACTTCCAGCCATCACCCCCACGCCTGCCCCGGGGCCAGCCCCACCACAGAGAGGCCGGTTGGTTCCTGCTCACCTCTGTGCCGTCCCTTCCCGACCTGACCCCAGTGCAGGGGATAAGCTTCAGACAAGTCTTTCCATGTCCCTCTGCATGACAATAGACTTCCTCCCCTCTCCCATTCCACAGGCCCACCCACCTGGGACATCCACCTTTGTCATTAGCTCAGGAGAGGATGCAAGATGAGAATCTCTGCTATTGTGTGGGGAGACTCAGTTTCCCGGGTTTCCCCCATGGACACATGTTCTTCAGCTGGGTCTGATTTTCTCCAGACAAGCTGTCTTGGGAAGGATTTGGCCAGCCCTAAGAACCTGAAGGGAAAGGGCGGAGGGGTGTTCTCTCTCTGCCCCCGACAGCCCCGAGCTGGGTCGGTCCCTCAGACCTGGCCAGGGGCAGCCCATCCCCCGGCGCCCTTCCCCGGGGCATCCAAGGGCTGGCTCGGCGCCAGCCCCACCCCGCTCGCCACTGCCCGACCATCGCCACTGCCCGACCATCGTCCTCCCTCGGGGGGCCTGGGCAGGACAGGGACCCGGCTGTGGGAGGCCTCCAGATCTCAGGCCTGGCACACCGTTTACCAGGCTGCTTCCTCCTCTGACGGGGGCCCAGCACACGCCCCAGGAGACTTGGCAGCCGCCCCCAGGGCTCTAGCCTCTGGAACTCGTCCCCTTGGAAGGGGCCTGGCCCAGGTGCCAGGTTCGGCTGGTCGGCCAGCCTCCTTTGGAGAAAGCAGGCAAGCCGAGCCAGGCTTGCAGTGGCCCTGGCGTGACACCTGCCACCTCAGGCAGAGGGCCTCCCGCGTGCCCTCCATGGCGGGTTTCTCCCCGGAGCCGTGGCCTGGGCACTAGGAAGGCCGGGCCTCCCCGACTCCCGGGAGGAGGGGCTAGCCCAGTTGCGCCCTGGCCCCCAAACCCTCTGGTGCCATCTGCCTGTCTCGGCACTTCTGACTCCACACAGCCTTTCCTACCTCTGGGCTGCCTGCCGTGGCAAAGTGCAGGCGTGGGGTGAGGCCATGGCTTTGTCTTTCCAGGAAAAAATGAGCCCCTGGCCGAAGCAGCAGGCCCAGGCAGAGCCTTGAGCTTGAAGCCCAGTAGGTCTGTGGCCCTCAGGGCCAGAGCAATGCTTTCAAGGCAGGGAAGCGGCCTGCAAGCTGAGTGGGAGTGGGGGAGGGGAGGGAGACAGCTGAAGCCGAGTCCAGAAGGGCGGCGATGGAAGAGCTGCAGCTGGGTCAGAGCCTGGAGGGAGGGCGGGGCCTTCACTGAGGACCCCCCCGCCCCCCGAGGCCAGCCCTAGGCCCCGGCGATCGCGCATGCGCCCTTGGCCTGTGCGGTGTGTGGGGGCTTGAACCCAAGCCCGCAGGGCTCCCGGAGCGGCCAGAGAAAGAAGGGCCCATGGAGAGGTAGGCGAGGTGGGCAGGGGGCGCCACCTTACTCTCCTCAGCTCCCTGAGGGAGAGAGAGAGAGACAGAGACAGAGAGAGAGATCCCTGACCTCTGAGTCTCTGCCTCCACCGCTGGCTGGTGCCAACTCACGCGCCATCCCACTTCCAGCCATCACCCCCATGCCTGCCCCGGGGCCAGCCCCACCACAGACAGGCCGGTTGGTTCCTGCTCACCTCTGTGCCGTCCCTTCCCGACCTGACCCCAGTGCAGGGGATAAGCTTCAGTCAAGTCTTTCCATGTCCCTCTGCATGACAATAGACTTCCTCCCCTCTCCCATTCCACAGGCCCACCCGGGACATCCACCTTTGTCATTAGCTCAGGAGAGGATGCAAGATGAGAATCTCTGCTATTGTGTGGGGAGACTCAGTTTCCCGGGTTTCCCCCATGGACACATGTTCTTCAGCTGGGTCTGATTTTCTCCAGACAAGCTGTCCTGGGAAGGATTTGGCCAGCCCTAAGAACCTGAAGGGAAAGGGCGGAGGGGGGTTCTCTCTCTGCCCCCGACAGCCCCTAGCTGGGTCGGTCCCTCAGACCTGGCCAGGGGCAGCCCATCCCCCGGCGCCCTTCCCCGGGGCATCCAAGGGCAGGCTCGGCGCCAGCCCCACCCCGCTCGCCACTGCCCGACCATCGTCCTCCCTCGGGGGGCCTGGGCAGGACAGGGACCCGGCTGTGGGAGGCCTCCAGATCTCAGGCCTGGCACATCGTTTACCAGGCTGCTTCCTCCTCTGACGGGGGCCCAGCACACGCCCCAGGAGACTTGGCAGCCGCCCCCAGGGCTCTAGCCTCTGGAACTCGTCCCCTTGGAAGGGGCCTGGCCCAGGTGCCAGGTTCGGCTGGTCGGCCAGCCTCCTTTGGAGAAAGCAGGCAAGCCGAGCCAGGCTTGCAGTGGCCCTGGCGTGACACCTGCCACCTCAGGCAGAGGGCCTCCCGCGTGCCCTCCATGGCGGGTTTCTCCCCGGAGCCGTGGCCTGGGCACTAGGAAGGCCGGGCCTCCCCGACTCCCGGGAGGAGGGGCTAGCCCAGTTGCGCCCTGGCCCCCAAACCCTCTGGTGCCATCTGCCTGTCTCGGCACTTCTGACTCCACACAGCCTTTCCTACATCTGGGCTGCCTGCCGTGGCAAAGTGCAGGCGTGGGGTGAGGCCATGGCTTTGTCTTTCCAGGAAAAAATGAGCCCCTGGCCGAAGCAGCAGGCCCAGGCAGAGCCTTGAGCTTGAAGCCCAGTAGGTCTGTGGCCCTCAGGGCCAGAGCAATGCTTTCAAGGCAGGGAAGCGGCCTGCAAGCTGAGTGGGAGTGGGGGAGGGGAGGGAGACAGCTGAAGCCTAGTCCACAGAAGGGCGGCGATGGAAGAGCTGCAGCTGGGTCAGAGCCTGGAGGGAGGGCGGGGCCTTCACTGAGGACCCCCACACCCCACCCCCCCCCCCGAGGCCAGCCCTAGGCCCCGGCGGTCGCGCATGCGCCCTTGGCCTGTGTGGTGTGAGGGGGGTTGAACCCAAGCCCACAGGGCTCCCGGAGCGGCCAGAGAAAGAAGTTCCCATGGAGAGGTAGGCGAGGTGGGCAGGGGGCGCCACCTTACTCTCCTCAGCTCCCTGAGGGAGAGAGACAGAGACAGAGAGAGAGATCCCTGACCTCTGAGTCTCTGCCTCCACCGCTGGCTGGTGCCAACTCAGGCGCCATCCCACTTCCAGCCATCACCCCCACGCCTGCCCCGGGGCCAGCCCCACCACAGAGAGGCCGGTTGGTTCCTGCTCACCTCTGTGCCGTCCCTTCCCGACCTGACCCCAGTGCAGGGGATAAGCTTCAGACAAGTCTTTCCATGTCCCTCTGCATGACAATAGACTTCCTCCCCTCTCCCATTCCACAGGCCCACCCACCTGGGACATCCACCTTTGTCATTAGCTCAGGAGAGGATGCAAGATGAGAATCTCTGCTATTGTGTGGGGAGACTCAGTTTCCCGGGTTTCCCCCATGGACACATGTTCTTCAGCTGGGTCTGATTTTCTCCAGACAAGCTGTCTTGGGAAGGATTTGGCCAGCCCTAAGAACCTGAAGGGAAAGGGCGGAGGGGTGTTCTCTCTCTGCCCCCGACAGCCCCGAGCTGGGTCGGTCCCTCAGACCTGGCCAGGGCAGCCCATCCCCCGGCGCCCTTCCCCGGGGCATCCAAGGGCTGGCTCGGCGCCAGCCCCACCCCGCTCGCCACTGCCCGACCATCGCCACTGCCCGACCATCGTCCTCCCTCGGGGGGCCTGGGCAGGACAGGGACCCGGCTGTGGGAGGCCTCCAGATCTCAGGCCTGGCACACCGTTTACCAGGCTGCTTCCTCCTCTGACGGGGGCCCAGCACACGCCCCAGGAGACTTGGCAGCCGCCCCCAGGGCTCTAGCCTCTGGAACTCGTCCCCTTGGAAGGGGCCTGGCCCAGGTGCCAGGTTCGGCTGGTCGGCCAGCCTCCTTTGGAGAAAGCAGGCAAGCCGAGCCAGGCTTGCAGTGGCCCTGGCGTGACACCTGCCACCTCAGGCAGAGGGCCTCCCGCGTGCCCTCCATGGCGGGTTTCTCCCCGGAGCCGTGGCCTGGGCACTAGGAAGGCCGGGCCTCCCCGACTCCCGGGAGGAGGGGCTAGCCCAGTTGCGCCCTGGCCCCCAAACCCTCTGGTGCCATCTGCCTGTCTCGGCACTTCTGACTCCACACAGCCTTTCCTACATCTGGGCTGCCTGCCGTGGCAAAGTGCAGGCGTGGGGTGAGGCCATGGCTTTGTCTTTCCAGGAAAAAATGAGCCCCTGGCCGAAGCAGCAGGCCCAGGCAGAGTCTTGAGCTTGAAGCCCAGTAGGTCTGTGGCCCTCAGGGCCAGAGCAATGCTTTCAAGGCAGGGAAGCGGCCTGCAAGCTGAGTGGGAGTGGGGGAGGGGAGGGAGACAGCTGAAGCCGAGTCCAGAAGGGCGGCGATGGAAGAGCTGCAGCTGGGTCAGAGCCTGGAGGGAGTGCGGGGCCTTCACTGAGGACCCCCCCACCCCCCCCCCCGAAGCCAGCCCTAGGCCCCTGCGGTCGCGCATGCGCCCTTGGCCTGTGCGGTGTGTGGGGGCTTGAACACAAGCCCGCAGGGCTCCCGGAGCGGCCAGAGAAAGAAGGGCCCATGGAGAGGTAGGCGAGGTGGCAGGGGGCGCCACCTTACTCTCTTCAGCTCCGGAGGGAGAGAGACAGAGACAGAGAGAGAGATCCCTGACCTCTGAGTCTCTGCCTCCACCGCTGGCTGGTGCCAAATCACGCGCCATCCCACTTCCAGCCATCACCCCCATGCCTGCCCCGGGGCCAGCCCCACCACAGAGAGGCCGGTTGGTTCCTGCTCACCTCTGTGCCGTCCCTTCCCGACCTGACCCCAGTGCAGGGGATAAGCTTCAGACAAGTCTTTCCATGTCCCTCTGCATGACAATAGACTTCCTCCCCTCTCCCATTCCACAGGCCCACCCACCCGGGACATCCACCTTTGTCATTAGCTCAGGAGAGGATGCAAGATGAGAATCTCTGCTATTGTGTGGGGAGACTCAGTTTCCCGGGTTTCCCCCATGGACACATGTTCTTCAGCTGGGTCTGATTTTCTCCAGACAAGCTGTCTTGGGAAGGATTTGGCCAGCCCTAAGAACCTGAAGGGAAAGGGCGGAGGGGGGTTCTCTCTCTGCCCCCGACAGCCCCGAGCTGGGTCGGTCCCTCAGACCTGGCCAGGGGCAGCCCATCCCCCGGCGCCCTTCCCCGGGGCATCCAAGGGCAGGCTCGGCGCCAGCCCCACCCCGCTCGCCACTGCCCGACCATCGCCACTGCCCGACCATCGTCCTCCCTCGGGGGGCCTGGGCAGGACAGGGACCCGGCTGTGGGAGGCCTCCAGATCTCAGGCCTGGCACACCGTTTACCAGGCTGCTTCCTCCTCTGACGGGGGCCCAGCACACGCCCCAGGAGACTTGGCAGCCGCCCCCAGGGCTCTAGCCTCTGGAACTCGTCCCCTTGGAAGGGGCCTGGCCCAGGTGCCAGGTTCGGCTGGTCGGCCAGCCTCCTTTGGAGAAAGCAGGCAAGCCGAGCCAGGCTTGCAGTGGCCCTGGCGTGACACCTGCCACCTCAGGCAGAGGGCCTCCCGCGTGCCCTCCATGGCGGGTTTCTCCCCGGAGCCGTGGCCTGGGCACTAGGAAGGCCGGGCCTCCCCGACTCCCGGGAGGAGGGGCTAGCCCAGTTGCGCCCTGGCCCCCAAACCCTCTGGTGCCATCTGCCTGTCTCGGCACTTCTGACTCCACACAGCCTTTCCTACATCTGGGCTGCCTGCCGTGGCAAAGTGCAGGCGTGGGGTGAGGCCATGGCTTTGTCTTTCCAGGAAAAAATGAGCCCCTGGCCGAAGCAGCAGGCCCAGGCAGAGTCTTGAGCTTGAAGCCCAGTAGGTCTGTGGCCCTCAGGGCCAGAGCAATGCTTTCAAGGCAGGGAAGCGGCCTGCAAGCTGAGTGGGAGTGGGGGAGGGGAGGGAGACAGCTGAAGCCGAGTCCAGAAGGGCGGCGATGGAAGAGCTGCAGCTGGGTCAGAGCCTGGAGGGAGGGCGGGGCCTTCACTGAGGACCCCCCCCACCCCCCCCCCGAAGCCAGCCCTAGGCCCCGGCGGTCGCGCATGCGCCCTTGGCCTGTGCGGTGTGTGGGGGGTTGAACCCAAGCCCGCAGGGCTCCCGGAGCGGCCAGAGAAAGAAGGGCCCATGGAGAGGTAGGCGAGGTGGGCAGGGGGCGCCACCTTAATCTCTTCAGCTCCCTGAGGGAGAGAGACAGAGACAGAGACAGAGAGAGATCCCTGACCTCTGAGTCTCTGCCTCCACCGCTGGCTGGTGCCAACTCACGCGCCATCCCACTTCCAGCCATCACCCCCACGCCTGCCCCGGGGCCAGCCCCACCACAGAGAGGCCGGTTGGTTCCTGCTCACCTCTGTGCTGTCCCTTCCCGACCTGACCCCAGTGCAGGGGATAAGATTCAGACAAGTCTTTCCATGTCCCTCTGCATGACAATAGACTTCCTCCCCTCTCCCATTCCACAGGCCCACCCACCCGGGACATCCACCTTTGTCATTAGCTCAGGAGAGGATGCAAGATGAGAATCTCTGCTATTGTGTGGGGAGACTCAGTTTCCCGGGTTTCCCCCATGGACACATGTTCTTCAGCTGGGTCTGATTTTCTCCAGACAAGCTGTCTTGGGAAGGATTTGGCCAGCCCTAAGAACCTGAAGGGAAAGGGCGGAGGGGGGTTCTCTCTCTGCCCCCGACAGCCCCTAGCTGGGTCGGTCCCTCAGACCTGGCCAGGGGCAGCCCATCCCCCGGCGCCCTTCCCCGGGGCATCCAAGGGCAGGCTCGGCGCCAGCCCCACCCCGCTCGCCACTGCCCGACCATCGCCACTGCCCGACCATCGTCCTCCCTCGGGGGGCCTGGGCAGGACAGGGACCCGGGTGTGGGAGGCCTCCAGATCTCAGGCCTGGCACACCGTTTACCAGGCTGCTCCCTCCTCTGACGGGGGCCCAGCACACGCCCCAGGAGACTTGGCAGCCGCCCCCAGGGCTCTAGCCTCTGGAACTCGTCCCCTTGGAAGGGGCCTGGCCCAGGTGCCAGGTTCGGCTGGTCGGCCAGCCTCCTTTGGAGAAAGCAGGCAAGCCGAGCCAGGCTTGCAGTGGCCCTGGCGTGACACCTGCCACCTCAGGCAGAGGGCCTCCCGCGTGCCCTCCATGGCGGGTTTCTCCCCGGAGCCGTGGCCTGGGCACTAGGAAGGCCGGGCCTCCCCGACTCCCGGGAGGAGGGGCTAGCCCAGTTGCGCCCTGGCCCCCAAACCCTCTGGTGCCATCTGCCTGTCTCGGCACTTCTGACTCCACACAGCCTTTCCTACCTCTGGGCTGCCTGCCGTGGCAAAGTGCAGGCGTGGGGTGAGGCCATGGCTTTGTCTTTCCAGGAAAAAATGAGCCCCTGGCCGAAGCAGCAGGCCCAGGCAGAGCCTTGAGCTTGAAGCCCAGTAGGTCTGTGGCCCTCAGGGCCAGAGCAATGCTTTCAAGGCAGGGAAGCGGCCTGCAAGCTGAGTGGGAGTGGGGGAGGGGAGGGAGACAGCTGAAGCCGAGTCCAGAAGGGCGGCGATGGAAGAGCTGCAGCTGGGTCAGAGCCTGGAGGGAGGGCGGGGCCTTCACTGAGGACCCCCCCCGCCCCCCGAGGCCAGCCCTAGGCCCCGGCGATCGCGCATGCGCCCTTGGCCTGTGCGGTGTGTGGGGGCTTGAACCCAAGCCCGCAGGGCTCCCGGAGCGGCCAGAGAAAGAAGGGCCCATGGAGAGGTAGGCGAGGTGGGCAGGGGGCGCCACCTTACTCTCCTCAGCTCCCTGAGGGAGAGAGAGAGAGACAGAGACAGAGAGAGAGATCCCTGACCTCTGAGTCTCTGCCTCCACCGCTGGCTGGTGCCAACTCACGCGCCATCCCACTTCCAGCCATCACCCCCATGCCTGCCCCGGGGCCAGCCCCACCACAGACAGGCCGGTTGGTTCCTGCTCACCTCTGTGCCGTCCCTTCCCGACCTGACCCCAGTGCAGGGGATAAGCTTCAGTCAAGTCTTTCCATGTCCCTCTGCATGACAATAGACTTCCTCCCCTCTCCCATTCCACAGGCCCACCCGGGACATCCACCTTTGTCATTAGCTCAGGAGAGGATGCAAGATGAGAATCTCTGCTATTGTGTGGGGAGACTCAGTTTCCCGGGTTTCCCCCATGGACACATGTTCTTCAGCTGGGTCTGATTTTCTCCAGACAAGCTGTCCTGGGAAGGATTTGGCCAGCCCTAAGAACCTGAAGGGAAAGGGCGGAGGGGGGTTCTCTCTCTGCCCCCGACAGCCCCTAGCTGGGTCGGTCCCTCAGACCTGGCCAGGGGCAGCCCATCCCCCGGCGCCCTTCCCCGGGGCATCCAAGGGCAGGCTCGGCGCCAGCCCCACCCCGCTCGCCACTGCCCGACCATCGTCCTCCCTCGGGGGGCCTGGGCAGGACAGGGACCCGGCTGTGGGAGGCCTCCAGATCTCAGGCCTGGCACATCGTTTACCAGGCTGCTTCCTCCTCTGACGGGGGCCCAGCACACGCCCCAGGAGACTTGGCAGCCGCCCCCAGGGCTCTAGCCTCTGGAACTCGTCCCCTTGGAAGGGGCCTGGCCCAGGTGCCAGGTTCGGCTGGTCGGCCAGCCTCCTTTGGAGAAAGCAGGCAAGCCGAGCCAGGCTTGCAGTGGCCCTGGCGTGACACCTGCCACCTCAGGCAGAGGGCCTCCCGCGTGCCCTCCATGGCGGGTTTCTCCCCGGAGCCGTGGCCTGGGCACTAGGAAGGCCGGGCCTCCCCGACTCCCGGGAGGAGGGGCTAGCCCAGTTGCGCCCTGGCCCCCAAACCCTCTGGTGCCATCTGCCTGTCTCGGCACTTCTGACTCCACACAGCCTTTCCTACATCTGGGCTGCCTGCCGTGGCAAAGTGCAGGCGTGGGGTGAGGCCATGGCTTTGTCTTTCCAGGAAAAAATGAGCCCCTGGCCGAAGCAGCAGGCCCAGGCAGAGCCTTGAGCTTGAAGCCCAGTAGGTCTGTGGCCCTCAGGGCCAGAGCAATGCTTTCAAGGCAGGGAAGCGGCCTGCAAGCTGAGTGGGAGTGGGGGAGGGGAGGGAGACAGCTGAAGCCTAGTCCAGAAGGGCGGCGATGGAAGAGCTGCAGCTGGGTCAGAGCCTGGAGGGAGGGCGGGGCCTTCACTGAGGACCCCCACACCCCACCCCCCCCCCGAGGCCAGCCCTAGGCCCCGGCGGTCGCGCATGCGCCCTTGGCCTGTGTGGTGTGAGGGGGGTTGAACCCAAGCCCACAGGGCTCCCGGAGCGGCCAGAGAAAGAAGTTCCCATGGAGAGGTAGGCGAGGTGGGCAGGGGGCGCCACCTTACTCTCCTCAGCTCCCTGAGGGAGAGAGACAGAGACAGAGAGAGAGATCCCTGACCTCTGAGTCTCTGCCTCCACCGCTGGCTGGTGCCAACTCAGGCGCCATCCCACTTCCAGCCATCACCCCCACGCCTGCCCCGGGGCCAGCCCCACCACAGAGAGGCCGGTTGGTTCCTGCTCACCTCTGTGCTGTCCCTTCCCGACCTGACCCCAGTGCAGGGGATAAGATTCAGACAAGTCTTTCCATGTTCCTCTGCATGACAATAGACTTCCTCCCCTCTCCCATTCCACAGGCCCACCCACCCGGGACATCCACCTTTGTCATTAGCTCAGGAGAGGATGCAAGATGAGAATCTCTGCTATTGTGTGGGGAGACTCAGTTTCCCGGGTTTCCCCCATGGACACATGTTCTTCAGCTGGGTCTGATTTTCTCCAGACAAGCTGTCTTGGGAAGGATTTGGCCAGCCCTAAGAACCTGAAGGGAAAGGGCGGAGGGGGGTTCTCTCTCTGCCCCCGACAGCCCCTAGCTGGGTCGGTCCCTCAGACCTGGCCAGGGGCAGCCCATCCCCCGGCGCCCTTCCCCGGGGCATCCAAGGGCAGGCTCGGCGCCAGCCCCACCCCGCTCGCCACTGCCCGACCATCGCCACTGCCCGACCATCGTCCTCCCTCGGGGGGCCTGGGCAGGACAGGGACCCGGGTGTGGGAGGCCTCCAGATCTCAGGCCTGGCACACCGTTTACCAGGCTGCTCCCTCCTCTGACGGGGGCCCAGCACACGCCCCAGGAGACTTGGCAGCCGCCCCCAGGGCTCTAGCCTCTGGAACTCGTCCCCTTGGAAGGGGCCTGGCCCAGGTGCCAGGTTCGGCTGGTCGGCCAGCCTCCTTTGGAGAAAGCAGGCAAGCCGAGCCAGGCTTGCAGTGGCCCTGGCGTGACACCTGCCACCTCAGGCAGAGGGCCTCCCGCGTGCCCTCCATGGCGGGTTTCTCCCCGGAGCCGTGGCCTGGGCACTAGGAAGGCCGGGCCTCCCCGACTCCCGGGAGGAGGGGCTAGCCCAGTTGCGCCCTGGCCCCCAAACCCTCTGGTGCCATCTGCCTGTCTCGGCACTTCTGACTCCACACAGCCTTTCCTACCTCTGGGCTGCCTGCCGTGGCAAAGTGCAGGCGTGGGGTGAGGCCATGGCTTTGTCTTTCCAGGAAAAAATGAGCCCCTGGCCGAAGCAGCAGGCCCAGGCAGAGCCTTGAGCTTGAAGCCCAGTAGGTCTGTGGCCCTCAGGGCCAGAGCAATGCTTTCAAGGCAGGGAAGCGGCCTGCAAGCTGAGTGGGAGTGGGGGAGGGGAGGGAGACAGCTGAAGCCTAGTCCAGAAGGGCGGCGATGGAAGAGCTGCAGCTGGGTCAGAGCCTGGAGGGAGGGCGGGGCCTTCACTGAGGACCCCCACACCCCACCCCCCCCCCCGAGGCCAGCCCTAGGCCCCGGCGGTCGCGCATGCGCCCTTGGCCTGTGTGGTGTGAGGGGGGTTGAACCCAAGCCCACAGGGCTCCCGGAGCGGCCAGAGAAAGAAGTTCCCATGGAGAGGTAGGCGAGGTGGGCAGGGGGCGCCACCTTACTCTCCTCAGCTCCCTGAGGGAGAGAGACAGAGACAGAGAGAGAGATCCCTGACCTCTGAGTCTCTGCCTCCACCGCTGGCTGGTGCCAACTCAGGCGCCATCCCACTTCCAGCCATCACCCCCACGCCTGCCCCGGGGCCAGCCCCACCACAGAGAGGCCGGTTGGTTCCTGCTCACCTCTGTGCCGTCCCTTCCCGACCTGACCCCAGTGCAGGGGATAAGCTTCAGACAAGTCTTTCCATGTCCCTCTGCATGACAATAGACTTCCTCCCCTCTCCCATTCCACAGGCCCACCCACCTGGGACATCCACCTTTGTCATTAGCTCAGGAGAGGATGCAAGATGAGAATCTCTGCTATTGTGTGGGGAGACTCAGTTTCCCGGGTTTCCCCCATGGACACATGTTCTTCAGCTGGGTCTGATTTTCTCCAGACAAGCTGTCTTGGGAAGGATTTGGCCAGCCCTAAGAACCTGAAGGGAAAGGGCGGAGGGGTGTTCTCTCTCTGCCCCCGACAGCCCCGAGCTGGGTCGGTCCCTCAGACCTGGCCAGGGGCAGCCCATCCCCCGGCGCCCTTCCCCGGGGCATCCAAGGGCTGGCTCGGCGCCAGCCCCACCCCGCTCGCCACTGCCCGACCATCGCCACTGCCCGACCATCGTCCTCCCTCGGGGGGCCTGGGCAGGACAGGGACCCGGCTGTGGGAGGCCTCCAGATCTCAGGCCTGGCACACCGTTTACCAGGCTGCTTCCTCCTCTGACGGGGGCCCAGCACACGCCCCAGGAGACTTGGCAGCCGCCCCCAGGGCTCTAGCCTCTGGAACTCGTCCCCTTGGAAGGGGCCTGGCCCAGGTGCCAGGTTCGGCTGGTCGGCCAGCCTCCTTTGGAGAAAGCAGGCAAGCCGAGCCAGGCTTGCAGTGGCCCTGGCGTGACACCTGCCACCTCAGGCAGAGGGCCTCCCGCGTGCCCTCCATGGCGGGTTTCTCCCCGGAGCCGTGGCCTGGGCACTAGGAAGGCCGGGCCTCCCCGACTCCCGGGAGGAGGGGCTAGCCCAGTTGCGCCCTGGCCCCCAAACCCTCTGGTGCCATCTGCCTGTCTCGGCACTTCTGACTCCACACAGCCTTTCCTACATCTGGGCTGCCTGCCGTGGCAAAGTGCAGGCGTGGGGTGAGGCCATGGCTTTGTCTTTCCAGGAAAAAATGAGCCCCTGGCCGAAGCAGCAGGCCCAGGCAGAGTCTTGAGCTTGAAGCCCAGTAGGTCTGTGGCCCTCAGGGCCAGAGCCATGCTTTCAAGGCAGGGAAGCGGCCTGCAAGCTGAGTGGGAGTGGGGGAGGGGAGGGAGACAGCTGAAGCCGAGTCCAGAAGGGCGGCGATGGAAGAGCTGCAGCTGGGTCAGAGCCTGGAGGGAGGGCGGGGCCTTCACTGAGGACCCCCCCACCCCCCCCCCCCCCGAAGCCAGCCCTAGGCCCCTGCGGTCGCGCATGCGCCCTTGGCCTGTGCGGTGTGTGGGGGGTTGAACCCAAGCCCGCAGGGCTCCCGGAGCGGCCAGAGAAAGAAGGGCCCATGGAGAGGTAGGCGAGGTGGGCAGGGGGCGCCACCTTAATCTCTTCAGCTCCCTGAGGGAGAGAGACAGAGACAGAGACAGAGAGAGATCCCTGACCTCTGAGTCTCTGCCTCCACCGCTGGCTGGTGCCAACTCACGCGCCATCCCACTTCCAGCCATCACCCCCACGCCTGCCCCGGGGCCAGCCCCACCACAGAGAGGCCGGTTGGTTCCTGCTCACCTCTGTGCTGTCCCTTCCCGACCTGACCCCAGTGCAGGGGATAAGATTCAGACAAGTCTTTCCATGTCCCTCTGCATGACAATAGACTTCCTCCCCTCTCCCATTCCACAGGCCCACCCACCCGGGACATCCACCTTTGTCATTAGCTCAGGAGAGGATGCAAGATGAGAATCTCTGCTATTGTGTGGGGAGACTCAGTTTCCCGGGTTTCCCCCATGGACACATGTTCTTCAGCTGGGTCTGATTTTCTCCAGACAAGCTGTCTTGGGAAGGATTTGGCCAGCCCTAAGAACCTGAAGGGAAAGGGCGGAGGGGGGTTCTCTCTCTGCCCCCGACAGCCCCGAGCTGGGTCGGTCCCTCAGACCTGGCCAGGGGCAGCCCATCCCCCGGCGCCCTTCCCCGGGGCATCCAAGGGCAGGCTCGGCGCCAGCCCCACCCCGCTCGCCACTGCCCGACCATCGTCCTCCCTCGGGGGGCCTGGGCAGGACAGGGACCCGGCTGTGGGAGGCCTCCAGATCTCAGGCCTGGCACACCGTTTACCAGGCTGCTTCCTCCTCTGACGGGGGCCCAGCACACGCCCCAGGAGACTTGGCAGCCGCCCCCAGGGCTCTAGCCTCTGGAACTCGTCCCCTTGGAAGGGGCCTGGCCCAGGTGCCAGGTTCGGCTGGTCGGCCAGCCTCCTTTGGAGAAAGCAGGCAAGCCGAGCCAGGCTTGCAGTGGCCCTGGCGTGACACCTGCCACCTCAGGCAGAGGGCCTCCCGCGTGCCCTCCATGGCGGGTTTCTCCCCGGAGCCGTGGCCTGGGCACTAGGAAGGCCGGGCCTCCCCGACTCCCGGGAGGAGGGGCTAGCCCAGTTGCGCCCTGGCCCCCAAACCCTCTGGTGCCATCTGCCTGTCTCGGCACTTCTGACTCCACACAGCCTTTCCTACATCTGGGCTGCCTGCCGTGGCAAAGTGCAGGCGTGGGGTGAGGCCATGGCTTTGTCTTTCCAGGAAAAAATGAGCCCCTGGCCGAAGCAGCAGGCCCAGGCAGAGTCTTGAGCTTGAAGCCCAGTAGGTCTGTGGCCCTCAGGGCCAGAGCAATGCTTTCAAGGCAGGGAAGCGGCCTGCAAGCTGAGTGGGAGTGGGGGAGGGGAGGGAGACAGCTGAAGCCGAGTCCAGAAGGGCGGCGATGGAAGAGCTGCAGCTGGGTCAGAGCCTGGAGGGAGTGCGGGGCCTTCACTGAGGACCCCCCCACCCCCCCCCCCCGAAGCCAGCCCTAGGCCCCTGCGGTCGCGCATGCGCCCTTGGCCTGTGCGGTGTGTGGGGGCTTGAACACAAGCCCGCAGGGCTCCCGGAGCGGCCAGAGAAAGAAGGGCCCATGGAGAGGTAGGCGAGGTGGGCAGGGGGCGCCACCTTACTCTCTTCAGCTCCCGGAGGGAGAGAGACAGAGACAGAGAGAGAGATCCCTGACCTCTGAGTCTCTGCCTCCACCGCTGGCTGGTGCCAAATCACGCGCCATCCCACTTCCAGCCATCACCCCCATGCCTGCCCCGGGGCCAGCCCCACCACAGAGAGGCCGGTTGGTTCCTGCTCACCTCTGTGCCGTCCCTTCCCGACCTGACCCCAGTGCAGGGGATAAGCTTCAGACAAGTCTTTCCATGTCCCTCTGCATGACAATAGACTTCCTCCCCTCTCCCATTCCACAGGCCCACCCACCCGGGACATCCACCTTTGTCATTAGCTCAGGAGAGGATGCAAGATGAGAATCTCTGCTATTGTGTGGGGAGACTCAGTTTCCCGGGTTTCCCCCATGGACACATGTTCTTCAGCTGGGTCTGATTTTCTCCAGACAAGCTGTCTTGGGAAGGATTTGGCCAGCCCTAAGAACCTGAAGGGAAAGGGCGGAGGGGGGTTCTCTCTCTGCCCCCGACAGCCCCGAGCTGGGTCGGTCCCTCAGACCTGGCCAGGGGCAGCCCATCCCCCGGCGCCCTTCCCCGGGGCATCCAAGGGCAGGCTCGGCGCCAGCCCCACCCCGCTCGCCACTGCCCGACCATCGCCACTGCCCGACCATCGTCCTCCCTCGGGGGGCCTGGGCAGGACAGGGACCCGGCTGTGGGAGGCCTCCAGATCTCAGGCCTGGCACACCGTTTACCAGGCTGCTTCCTCCTCTGACGGGGGCCCAGCACACGCCCCAGGAGACTTGGCAGCCGCCCCCAGGGCTCTAGCCTCTGGAACTCGTCCCCTTGGAAGGGGCCTGGCCCAGGTGCCAGGTTCGGCTGGTCGGCCAGCCTCCTTTGGAGAAAGCAGGCAAGCCGAGCCAGGCTTGCAGTGGCCCTGGCGTGACACCTGCCACCTCAGGCAGAGGGCCTCCCGCGTGCCCTCCATGGCGGGTTTCTCCCCGGAGCCGTGGCCTGGGCACTAGGAAGGCCGGGCCTCCCCGACTCCCGGGAGGAGGGGCTAGCCCAGTTGCGCCCTGGCCCCCAAACCCTCTGGTGCCATCTGCCTGTCTCGGCACTTCTGACTCCACACAGCCTTTCCTACATCTGGGCTGCCTGCCGTGGCAAAGTGCAGGCGTGGGGTGAGGCCATGGCTTTGTCTTTCCAGGAAAAAATGAGCCCCTGGCCGAAGCAGCAGGCCCAGGCAGAGTCTTGAGCTTGAAGCCCAGTAGGTCTGTGGCCCTCCGGGCCAGAGCCATGCTTTCAAGGCAGGGAAGCGGCCTGCAAGCTGAGTGGGAGTGGGGGAGGGGAGGGAGACAGCTGAAGCCGAGTCCAGAAGGGCGGCGATGGAAGAGCTGCAGCTGGGTCAGAGCCTGGAGGGAGTGCGGGGCCTTCACTGAGGACCCCCCCACCCCCCCCCCCCGAAGCCAGCCCTAGGCCCCTGCGGTCGCGCATGCGCCCTTGGCCTGTGCGGTGTGTGGGGGGTTGAACCCAAGCCCGCAGGGCTCCCGGAGCGGCCAGAGAAAGAAGGGCCCATGGAGAGGTAGGCGAGGTGGGCAGGGGGCGCCACCTTAATCTCTTCAGCTCCCTGAGGGAGAGAGACAGAGACAGAGACAGAGAGAGATCCCTGACCTCTGAGTCTCTGCCTCCACCGCTGGCTGGTGCCAACTCACGCGCCATCCCACTTCCAGCCATCACCCCCACGCCTGCCCCGGGGCCAGCCCCACCACAGAGAGGCCGGTTGGTTCCTGCTCACCTCTGTGCTGTCCCTTCCCGACCTGACCCCAGTGCAGGGGATAAGATTCAGACAAGTCTTTCCATGTCCCTCTGCATGACAATAGACTTCCTCCCCTCTCCCATTCCACAGGCCCACCCACCCGGGACATCCACCTTTGTCATTAGCTCAGGAGAGGATGCAAGATGAGAATCTCTGCTATTGTGTGGGGAGACTCAGTTTCCCGGGTTTCCCCCATGGACACATGTTCTTCAGCTGGGTCTGATTTTCTCCAGACAAGCTGTCTTGGGAAGGATTTGGCCAGCCCTAAGAACCTGAAGGGAAAGGGCGGAGGGGGGTTCTCTCTCTGCCCCCGACAGCCCCTAGCTGGGTCGGTCCCTCAGACCTGGCCAGGGGCAGCCCATCCCCCGGCGCCCTTCCCCGGGGCATCCAAGGGCAGGCTCGGCGCCAGCCCCACCCCGCTCGCCACTGCCCGACCATCGCCACTGCCCGACCATCGTCCTCCCTCGGGGGGCCTGGGCAGGACAGGGACCCGGGTGTGGGAGGCCTCCAGATCTCAGGCCTGGCACACCGTTTACCAGGCTGCTCCCTCCTCTGACGGGGGCCCAGCACACGCCCCAGGAGACTTGGCAGCCGCCCCCAGGGCTCTAGCCTCTGGAACTCGTCCCCTTGGAAGGGGCCTGGCCCAGGTGCCAGGTTCGGCTGGTCGGCCAGCCTCCTTTGGAGAAAGCAGGCAAGCCGAGCCAGGCTTGCAGTGGCCCTGGCGTGACACCTGCCACCTCAGGCAGAGGGCCTCCCGCGTGCCCTCCATGGCGGGTTTCTCCCCGGAGCCGTGGCCTGGGCACTAGGAAGGCCGGGCCTCCCCGACTCCCGGGAGGAGGGGCTAGCCCAGTTGCGCCCTGGCCCCCAAACCCTCTGGTGCCATCTGCCTGTCTCGGCACTTCTGACTCCACACAGCCTTTCCTACCTCTGGGCTGCCTGCCGTGGCAAAGTGCAGGCGTGGGGTGAGGCCATGGCTTTGTCTTTCCAGGAAAAAATGAGCCCCTGGCCGAAGCAGCAGGCCCAGGCAGAGCCTTGAGCTTGAAGCCCAGTAGGTCTGTGGCCCTCAGGGCCAGAGCAATGCTTTCAAGGCAGGGAAGCGGCCTGCAAGCTGAGTGGGAGTGGGGGAGGGGAGGGAGACAGCTGAAGCCGAGTCCAGAAGGGCGGCGATGGAAGAGCTGCAGCTGGGTCAGAGCCTGGAGGGAGGGCGGGGCCTTCACTGAGGACCCCCCCCGCCCCCCGAGGCCAGCCCTAGGCCCCGGCGATCGCGCATGCGCCCTTGGCCTGTGCGGTGTGTGGGGGCTTGAACCCAAGCCCGCAGGGCTCCCGGAGCGGCCAGAGAAAGAAGGGCCCATGGAGAGGTAGGCGAGGTGGGCAGGGGGCGCCACCTTACTCTCCTCAGCTCCCTGAGGGAGAGAGAGAGAGACAGAGACAGAGAGAGAGATCCCTGACCTCTGAGTCTCTGCCTCCACCGCTGGCTGGTGCCAACTCACGCGCCATCCCACTTCCAGCCATCACCCCCATGCCTGCCCCGGGGCCAGCCCCACCACAGACAGGCCGGTTGGTTCCTGCTCACCTCTGTGCCGTCCCTTCCCGACCTGACCCCAGTGCAGGGGATAAGCTTCAGTCAAGTCTTTCCATGTCCCTCTGCATGACAATAGACTTCCTCCCCTCTCCCATTCCACAGGCCCACCCGGGACATCCACCTTTGTCATTAGCTCAGGAGAGGATGCAAGATGAGAATCTCTGCTATTGTGTGGGGAGACTCAGTTTCCCGGGTTTCCCCCATGGACACATGTTCTTCAGCTGGGTCTGATTTTCTCCAGACAAGCTGTCCTGGGAAGGATTTGGCCAGCCCTAAGAACCTGAAGGGAAAGGGCGGAGGGGGGTTCTCTCTCTGCCCCCGACAGCCCCGAGCTGGGTCGGTCCCTCAGACCTGGCCAGGGGCAGCACATCCCCCGGCGCCCTTCCCCGGGGCATCCAAGGGCAGGCTCGGCGCCAGCCCCACCCCGCTCGCCACTGCCCGACCATCGTCCTCCCTCGGGGGGCCTGGGCAGGACAGGGACCCGGCTGTGGGAGGCCTCCAGATCTCAGGCCTGGCACACCGTTTACCAGGCTGCTTCCTCCTCTGACGGGGGCCCAGCACACGCCCCAGGAGACTTGGCAGCCGCCCCCAGGGCTCTAGCCTCTGGAACTCGTCCCCTTGGAAGGGGCCTGGCCCAGGTGCCAGGTTCGGCTGGTCGGCCAGCCTCCTTTGGAGAAAGCAGGCAAGCCGAGCCAGGCTTGCAGTGGCCCTGGCGTGACACCTGCCACCTCAGGCAGAGGGCCTCCCGCGTGCCCTCCATGGCGGGTTTCTCCCCGGAGCCGTGGCCTGGGCACTAGGAAGGCCGGGCCTCCCCGACTCCCGGGAGGAGGGGCTAGCCCAGTTGCGCCCTGGCCCCCAAACCCTCTGGTGCCATCTGCCTGTCTCGGCACTTCTGACTCCACACAGCCTTTCCTACATCTGGGCTGCCTGCCGTGGCAAAGTGCAGGCGTGGGGTGAGGCCATGGCTTTGTCTTTCCAGGAAAAAATGAGCCCCTGGCCGAAGCAGCAGGCCCAGGCAGAGCCTTGAGCTTGAAGCCCAGTAGGTCTGTGGCCCTCAGGGCCAGAGCAATGCTTTCAAGGCAGGGAAGCGGCCTGCAAGCTGAGTGGGAGTGGGGGAGGGGAGGGAGACAGCTGAAGCCTAGTCCAGAAGGGCGGCGATGGAAGAGCTGCAGCTGGGTCAGAGCCTGGAGGGAGGGCGGGGCCTTCACTGAGGACCCCCACACCCCACCCCCCCCCCCAGGCCAGCCCTAGGCCCCGGCGGTCGCGCATGCGCCCTTGGCCTGTGTGGTGTGAGGGGGGTTGAACCCAAGCCCACAGGGCTCCCGGAGCGGCCAGAGAAAGAAGTTCCCATGGAGAGGTAGGCGAGGTGGGCAGGGGGCGCCACCTTACTCTCCTCAGCTCCCTGAGGGAGAGAGACAGAGACAGAGAGAGAGATCCCTGACCTCTGAGTCTCTGCCTCCACCGCTGGCTGGTGCCAACTCAGGCGCCATCCCACTTCCAGCCATCACCCCCACGCCTGCCCCGGGGCCAGCCCCACCACAGAGAGGCCGGTTGGTTCCTGCTCACCTCTGTGCCGTCCCTTCCCGACCTGACCCCAGTGCAGGGGATAAGCTTCAGACAAGTCTTTCCATGTCCCTCTGCATGACAATAGACTTCCTCCCCTCTCCCATTCCACAGGCCCACCCACCTGGGACATCCACCTTTGTCATTAGCTCAGGAGAGGATGCAAGATGAGAATCTCTGCTATTGTGTGGGGAGACTCAGTTTCCCGGGTTTCCCCCATGGACACATGTTCTTCAGCTGGGTCTGATTTTCTCCAGACAAGCTGTCTTGGGAAGGATTTGGCCAGCCCTAAGAACCTGAAGGGAAAGGGCGGAGGGGTGTTCTCTCTCTGCCCCCGACAGCCCCGAGCTGGGTCGGTCCCTCAGACCTGGCCAGGGGCAGCCCATCCCCCGGCGCCCTTCCCCGGGGCATCCAAGGGCTGGCTCGGCGCCAGCCCCACCCCGCTCGCCACTGCCCGACCATCGCCACTGCCCGACCATCGTCCTCCCTCGGGGGGCCTGGGCAGGACAGGGACCCGGCTGTGGGAGGCCTCCAGATCTCAGGCCTGGCACACCGTTTACCAGGCTGCTTCCTCCTCTGACGGGGGCCCAGCACACGCCCCAGGAGACTTGGCAGCCGCCCCCAGGGCTCTAGCCTCTGGAACTCGTCCCCTTGGAAGGGGCCTGGCCCAGGTGCCAGGTTCGGCTGGTCGGCCAGCCTCCTTTGGAGAAAGCAGGCAAGCCGAGCCAGGCTTGCAGTGGCCCTGGCGTGACACCTGCCACCTCAGGCAGAGGGCCTCCCGCGTGCCCTCCATGGCGGGTTTCTCCCCGGAGCCGTGGCCTGGGCACTAGGAAGGCCGGGCCTCCCCGACTCCCGGGAGGAGGGGCTAGCCCAGTTGCGCCCTGGCCCCCAAACCCTCTGGTGCCATCTGCCTGTCTCGGCACTTCTGACTCCACACAGCCTTTCCTACCTCTGGGCTGCCTGCCGTGGCAAAGTGCAGGCGTGGGGTGAGGCCATGGCTTTGTCTTTCCAGGAAAAAATGAGCCCCTGGCCGAAGCAGCAGGCCCAGGCAGAGCCTTGAGCTTGAAGCCCAGTAGGTCTGTGGCCCTCAGGGCCAGAGCAATGCTTTCAAGGCAGGGAAGCGGCCTGCAAGCTGAGTGGGAGTGGGGGAGGGGAGGGAGACAGCTGAAGCCGAGTCCAGAAGGGCGGCGATGGAAGAGCTGCAGCTGGGTCAGAGCCTGGAGGGAGGGCGGGGCCTTCACTGAGGACCCCCCCGCCCCCCGAGGCCAGCCCTAGGCCCCGGCGATCGCGCATGCGCCCTTGGCCTGTGCGGTGTGTGGGGGCTTGAACCCAAGCCCGCAGGGCTCCCGGAGCGGCCAGAGAAAGAAGGGCCCATGGAGAGGTAGGCGAGGTGGGCAGGGGGCGCCACCTTACTCTCCTCAGCTCCCTGAGGGAGAGAGAGAGAGACAGAGACAGAGAGAGAGATCCCTGACCTCTGAGTCTCTGCCTCCACCGCTGGCTGGTGCCAACTCACGCGCCATCCCACTTCCAGCCATCACCCCCATGCCTGCCCCGGGGCCAGCCCCACCACAGACAGGCCGGTTGGTTCCTGCTCACCTCTGTGCCGTCCCTTCCCGACCTGACCCCAGTGCAGGGGATAAGCTTCAGTCAAGTCTTTCCATGTCCCTCTGCATGACAATAGACTTCCTCCCCTCTCCCATTCCACAGGCCCACCCGGGACATCCACCTTTGTCATTAGCTCAGGAGAGGATGCAAGATGAGAATCTCTGCTATTGTGTGGGGAGACTCAGTTTCCCGGGTTTCCCCCATGGACACATGTTCTTCAGCTGGGTCTGATTTTCTCCAGACAAGCTGTCCTGGGAAGGATTTGGCCAGCCCTAAGAACCTGAAGGGAAAGGGCGGAGGGGGGTTCTCTCTCTGCCCCCGACAGCCCCTAGCTGGGTCGGTCCCTCAGACCTGGCCAGGGGCAGCCCATCCCCCGGCGCCCTTCCCCGGGGCATCCAAGGGCAGGCTCGGCGCCAGCCCCACCCCGCTCGCCACTGCCCGACCATCGTCCTCCCTCGGGGGGCCTGGGCAGGACAGGGACCCGGCTGTGGGAGGCCTCCAGATCTCAGGCCTGGCACATCGTTTACCAGGCTGCTTCCTCCTCTGACGGGGGCCCAGCACACGCCCCAGGAGACTTGGCAGCCGCCCCCAGGGCTCTAGCCTCTGGAACTCGTCCCCTTGGAAGGGGCCTGGCCCAGGTGCCAGGTTCGGCTGGTCGGCCAGCCTCCTTTGGAGAAAGCAGGCAAGCCGAGCCAGGCTTGCAGTGGCCCTGGCGTGACACCTGCCACCTCAGGCAGAGGGCCTCCCGCGTGCCCTCCATGGCGGGTTTCTCCCCGGAGCCGTGGCCTGGGCACTAGGAAGGCCGGGCCTCCCCGACTCCCGGGAGGAGGGGCTAGCCCAGTTGCGCCCTGGCCCCCAAACCCTCTGGTGCCATCTGCCTGTCTCGGCACTTCTGACTCCACACAGCCTTTCCTACATCTGGGCTGCCTGCCGTGGCAAAGTGCAGGCGTGGGGTGAGGCCATGGCTTTGTCTTTCCAGGAAAAAATGAGCCCCTGGCCGAAGCAGCAGGCCCAGGCAGAGCCTTGAGCTTGAAGCCCAGTAGGTCTGTGGCCCTCAGGGCCAGAGCAATGCTTTCAAGGCAGGGAAGCGGCCTGCAAGCTGAGTGGGAGTGGGGGAGGGGAGGGAGACAGCTGAAGCCTAGTCCAGAAGGGCGGCGATGGAAGAGCTGCAGCTGGGTCAGAGCCTGGAGGGAGGGCGGGGCCTTCACTGAGGACCCCCACACCCCACCCCCCCCCCGAGGCCAGCCCTAGGCCCCGGCGGTCGCGCATGCGCCCTTGGCATGTGTGGTGTGAGGGGGGTTGAACCCAAGCCCACAGGGCTCCCGGAGCGGCCAGAGAAAGAAGTTCCCATGGAGAGGTAGGCGAGGTGGGCAGGGGGCGCCACCTTACTCTCCTCAGCTCCCTGAGGGAGAGAGACAGAGACAGAGAGAGAGATCCCTGACCTCTGAGTCTCTGCCTCCACCGCTGGCTGGTGCCAACTCAGGCGCCATCCCACTTCCAGCCATCACCCCCACGCCTGCCCCGGGGCCAGCCCCACCACAGAGAGGCCGGTTGGTTCCTGCTCACCTCTGTGCCGTCCCTTCCCGACCTGACCCCAGTGCAGGGGATAAGCTTCAGACAAGTCTTTCCATGTCCCTCTGCATGACAATAGACTTCCTCCCCTCTCCCATTCCACAGGCCCACCCACCTGGGACATCCACCTTTGTCATTAGCTCAGGAGAGGATGCAAGATGAGAATCTCTGCTATTGTGTGGGGAGACTCAGTTTCCCGGGTTTCCCCCATGGACACATGTTCTTCAGCTGGGTCTGATTTTCTCCAGACAAGCTGTCTTGGGAAGGATTTGGCCAGCCCTAAGAACCTGAAGGGAAAGGGCGGAGGGGTGTTCTCTCTCTGCCCCCGACAGCCCCGAGCTGGGTCGGTCCCTCAGACCTGGCCAGGGGCAGCCCATCCCCCGGCGCCCTTCCCCGGGGCATCCAAGGGCTGGCTCGGCGCCAGCCCCACCCCGCTCGCCACTGCCCGACCATCGCCACTGCCCGACCATCGTCCTCCCTCGGGGGGCCTGGGCAGGACAGGGACCCGGCTGTGGGAGGCCTCCAGATCTCAGGCCTGGCACACCGTTTACCAGGCTGCTTCCTCCTCTGACGGGGGCCCAGCACACGCCCCAGGAGACTTGGCAGCCGCCCCCAGGGCTCTAGCCTCTGGAACTCGTCCCCTTGGAAGGGGCCTGGCCCAGGTGCCAGGTTCGGCTGGTCGGCCAGCCTCCTTTGGAGAAAGCAGGCAAGCCGAGCCAGGCTTGCAGTGGCCCTGGCGTGACACCTGCCACCTCAGGCAGAGGGCCTCCCGCGTGCCCTCCATGGCGGGTTTCTCCCCGGAGCCGTGGCCTGGGCACTAGGAAGGCCGGGCCTCCCCGACTCCCGGGAGGAGGGGCTAGCCCAGTTGCGCCCTGGCCCCCAAACCCTCTGGTGCCATCTGCCTGTCTCGGCACTTCTGACTCCACACAGCCTTTCCTACATCTGGGCTGCCTGCCGTGGCAAAGTGCAGGCGTGGGGTGAGGCCATGGCTTTGTCTTTCCAGGAAAAAATGAGCCCCTGGCCGAAGCAGCAGGCCCAGGCAGAGTCTTGAGCTTGAAGCCCAGTAGGTCTGTGGCCCTCAGGGCCAGAGCAATGCTTTCAAGGCAGGGAAGCGGCCTGCAAGCTGAGTGGGAGTGGGGGAGGGGAGGGAGACAGCTGAAGCCGAGTCCAGAAGGGCGGCGATGGAAGAGCTGCAGCTGGGTCAGAGCCTGGAGGGAGTGCGGGGCCTTCACTGAGGACCCCCCCACCCCCCCCCCCGAAGCCAGCCCTAGGCCCCTGCGGTCGCGCATGCGCCCTTGGCCTGTGCGGTGTGTGGGGGCTTGAACACAAGCCCGCAGGGCTCCCGGAGCGGCCAGAGAAAGAAGGGCCCATGGAGAGGTAGGCGAGGTGGGCAGGGGGCGCCACCTTACTCTCTTCAGCTCCCGGAGGGAGAGAGACAGAGACAGAGAGAGAGATCCCTGACCTCTGAGTCTCTGCCTCCACCGCTGGCTGGTGCCAAATCACGCGCCATCCCACTTCCAGCCATCACCCCCATGCCTGCCCCGGGGCCAGCCCCACCACAGAGAGGCCGGTTGGTTCCTGCTCACCTCTGTGCCGTCCCTTCCCGACCTGACCCCAGTGCAGGGGATAAGCTTCAGACAAGTCTTTCCATGTCCCTCTGCATGACAATAGACTTCCTCCCCTCTCCCATTCCACAGGCCCACCCACCCGGGACATCCACCTTTGTCATTAGCTCAGGAGAGGATGCAAGATGAGAATCTCTGCTATTGTGTGGGGAGACTCAGTTTCCCGGGTTTCCCCCATGGACACATGTTCTTCAGCTGGGTCTGATTTTCTCCAGACAAGCTGTCTTGGGAAGGATTTGGCCAGCCCTAAGAACCTGAAGGGAAAGGGCGGAGGGGGGTTCTCTCTCTGCCCCCGACAGCCCCGAGCTGGGTCGGTCCCTCAGACCTGGCCAGGGGCAGCCCATCCCCCGGCGCCCTTCCCCGGGGCATCCAAGGGCAGGCTCGGCGCCAGCCCCACCCCGCTCGCCACTGCCCGACCATCGCCACTGCCCGACCATCGTCCTCCCTCGGGGGGCCTGGGCAGGACAGGGACCCGGCTGTGGGAGGCCTCCAGATCTCAGGCCTGGCACACCGTTTACCAGGCTGCTTCCTCCTCTGACGGGGGCCCAGCACACGCCCCAGGAGACTTGGCAGCCGCCCCCAGGGCTCTAGCCTCTGGAACTCGTCCCCTTGGAAGGGGCCTGGCCCAGGTGCCAGGTTCGGCTGGTCGGCCAGCCTCCTTTGGAGAAAGCAGGCAAGCCGAGCCAGGCTTGCAGTGGCCCTGGCGTGACACCTGCCACCTCAGGCAGAGGGCCTCCCGCGTGCCCTCCATGGCGGGTTTCTCCCCGGAGCCGTGGCCTGGGCACTAGGAAGGCCGGGCCTCCCCGACTCCCGGGAGGAGGGGCTAGCCCAGTTGCGCCCTGGCCCCCAAACCCTCTGGTGCCATCTGCCTGTCTCGGCACTTCTGACTCCACACAGCCTTTCCTACATCTGGGCTGCCTGCCGTGGCAAAGTGCAGGCGTGGGGTGAGGCCATGGCTTTGTCTTTCCAGGAAAAAATGAGCCCCTGGCCGAAGCAGCAGGCCCAGGCAGAGTCTTGAGCTTGAAGCCCAGTAGGTCTGTGGCCCTCAGGGCCAGAGCAATGCTTTCAAGGCAGGGAAGCGGCCTGCAAGCTGAGTGGGAGTGGGGGAGGGGAGGGAGACAGCTGAAGCCGAGTCCAGAAGGGCGGCGATGGAAGAGCTGCAGCTGGGTCAGAGCCTGGAGGGAGGGCGGGGCCTTCACTGAGGACCCCCCCCACCCCCCCCCCCGAAGCCAGCCCTAGGCCCCGGCGGTCGCGCATGCGCCCTTGGCCTGTGCGGTGTGTGGGGGGTTGAACCCAAGCCCGCAGGGCTCCCGGAGCGGCCAGAGAAAGAAGGGCCCATGGAGAGGTAGGCGAGGTGGGCAGGGGGCGCCACCTTAATCTCTTCAGCTCCCTGAGGGAGAGAGACAGAGACAGAGACAGAGAGAGATCCCTGACCTCTGAGTCTCTGCCTCCACCGCTGGCTGGTGCCAACTCACGCGCCATCCCACTTCCAGCCATCACCCCCACGCCTGCCCCGGGGCCAGCCCCACCACAGAGAGGCCGGTTGGTTCCTGCTCACCTCTGTGCTGTCCCTTCCCGACCTGACCCCAGTGCAGGGGATAAGATTCAGACAAGTCTTTCCATGTCCCTCTGCATGACAATAGACTTCCTCCCCTCTCCCATTCCACAGGCCCACCCACCCGGGACATCCACCTTTGTCATTAGCTCAGGAGAGGATGCAAGATGAGAATCTCTGCTATTGTGTGGGGAGACTCAGTTTCCCGGGTTTCCCCCATGGACACATGTTCTTCAGCTGGGTCTGATTTTCTCCAGACAAGCTGTCTTGGGAAGGATTTGGCCAGCCCTAAGAACCTGAAGGGAAAGGGCGGAGGGGGGTTCTCTCTCTGCCCCCGACAGCCCCTAGCTGGGTCGGTCCCTCAGACCTGGCCAGGGGCAGCCCATCCCCCGGCGCCCTTCCCCGGGGCATCCAAGGGCAGGCTCGGCGCCAGCCCCACCCCGCTCGCCAGTGCCCGACCATCGCCACTGCCCGACCATCGTCCTCCCTCGGGGGGCCTGGGCAGGACAGGGACCCGGGTGTGGGAGGCCTCCAGATCTCAGGCCTGGCACACCGTTTACCAGGCTGCTCCCTCCTCTGACGGGGGCCCAGCACACGCCCCAGGAGACTTGGCAGCCGCCCCCAGGGCTCTAGCCTCTGGAACTCGTCCCCTTGGAAGGGGCCTGGCCCAGGTGCCAGGTTCGGCTGGTCGGCCAGCCTCCTTTGGAGAAAGCAGGCAAGCCGAGCCAGGCTTGCAGTGGCCCTGGCGTGACACCTGCCACCTCAGGCAGAGGGCCTCCCGCGTGCCCTCCATGGCGGGTTTCTCCCCGGAGCCGTGGCCTGGGCACTAGGAAGGCCGGGCCTCCCCGACTCCCGGGAGGAGGGGCTAGCCCAGTTGCGCCCTGGCCCCCAAACCCTCTGGTGCCATCTGCCTGTCTCGGCACTTCTGACTCCACACAGCCTTTCCTACCTCTGGGCTGCCTGCCGTGGCAAAGTGCAGGCGTGGGGTGAGGCCATGGCTTTGTCTTTCCAGGAAAAAATGAGCCCCTGGCCGAAGCAGCAGGCCCAGGCAGAGCCTTGAGCTTGAAGCCCAGTAGGTCTGTGGCCCTCAGGGCCAGAGCAATGCTTTCAAGGCAGGGAAGCGGCCTGCAAGCTGAGTGGGAGTGGGGGAGGGGAGGGAGACAGCTGAAGCCGAGTCCAGAAGGGCGGCGATGGAAGAGCTGCAGCTGGGTCAGAGCCTGGAGGGAGGGCGGGGCCTTCACTGAGGACCCCCCCCGCCCCCCGAGGCCAGCCCTAGGCCCCGGCGATCGCGCATGCGCCCTTGGCCTGTGCGGTGTGTGGGGGCTTGAACCCAAGCCCGCAGGGCTCCCGGAGCGGCCAGAGAAAGAAGGGCCCATGGAGAGGTAGGCGAGGTGGGCAGGGGGCGCCACCTTACTCTCCTCAGCTCCCTGAGGGAGAGAGAGAGAGACAGAGACAGAGAGAGAGATCCCTGACCTCTGAGTCTCTGCCTCCACCGCTGGCTGGTGCCAACTCACGCGCCATCCCACTTCCAGCCATCACCCCCATGCCTGCCCCGGGGCCAGCCCCACCACAGACAGGCCGGTTGGTTCCTGCTCACCTCTGTGCCGTCCCTTCCCGACCTGACCCCAGTGCAGGGGATAAGCTTCAGTCAAGTCTTTCCATGTCCCTCTGCATGACAATAGACTTCCTCCCCTCTCCCATTCCACAGGCCCACCCGGGACATCCACCTTTGTCATTAGCTCAGGAGAGGATGCAAGATGAGAATCTCTGCTATTGTGTGGGGAGACTCAGTTTCCCGGGTTTCCCCCATGGACACATGTTCTTCAGCTGGGTCTGATTTTCTCCAGACAAGCTGTCCTGGGAAGGATTTGGCCAGCCCTAAGAACCTGAAGGGAAAGGGCGGAGGGGGGTTCTCTCTCTGCCCCCGACAGCCCCTAGCTGGGTCGGTCCCTCAGACCTGGCCAGGGGCAGCCCATCCCCCGGCGCCCTTCCCCGGGGCATCCAAGGGCAGGCTCGGCGCCAGCCCCACCCCGCTCGCCACTGCCCGACCATCGTCCTCCCTCGGGGGGCCTGGGCAGGACAGGGACCCGGCTGTGGGAGGCCTCCAGATCTCAGGCCTGGCACATCGTTTACCAGGCTGCTTCCTCCTCTGACGGGGGCCCAGCACACGCCCCAGGAGACTTGGCAGCCGCCCCCAGGGCTCTAGCCTCTGGAACTCGTCCCCTTGGAAGGGGCCTGGCCCAGGTGCCAGGTTCGGCTGGTCGGCCAGCCTCCTTTGGAGAAAGCAGGCAAGCCGAGCCAGGCTTGCAGTGGCCCTGGCGTGACACCTGCCACCTCAGGCAGAGGGCCTCCCGCGTGCCCTCCATGGCGGGTTTCTCCCCGGAGCCGTGGCCTGGGCACTAGGAAGGCCGGGCCTCCCCGACTCCCGGGAGGAGGGGCTAGCCCAGTTGCGCCCTGGCCCCCAAACCCTCTGGTGCCATCTGCCTGTCTCGGCACTTCTGACTCCACACAGCCTTTCCTACATCTGGGCTGCCTGCCGTGGCAAAGTGCAGGCGTGGGGTGAGGCCATGGCTTTGTCTTTCCAGGAAAAAATGAGCCCCTGGCCGAAGCAGCAGGCCCAGGCAGAGCCTTGAGCTTGAAGCCCAGTAGGTCTGTGGCCCTCAGGGCCAGAGCAATGCTTTCAAGGCAGGGAAGCGGCCTGCAAGCTGAGTGGGAGTGGGGGAGGGGAGGGAGACAGCTGAAGCCTAGTCCAGAAGGGCGGCGATGGAAGAGCTGCAGCTGGGTCAGAGCCTGGAGGGAGGGCGGGGCCTTCACTGAGGACCCCCACACCCCACCCCCCCCCCGAGGCCAGCCCTAGGCCCCGGCGGTCGCGCATGCGCCCTTGGCCTGTGTGGTGTGAGGGGGGTTGAACCCAAGCCCACAGGGCTCCCGGAGCGGCCAGAGAAAGAAGTTCCCATGGAGAGGTAGGCGAGGTGGGCAGGGGGCGCCACCTTACTCTCCTCAGCTCCCTGAGGGAGAGAGACAGAGACAGAGAGAGAGATCCCTGACCTCTGAGTCTCTGCCTCCACCGCTGGCTGGTGCCAACTCAGGCGCCATCCCACTTCAAGCCATCACCCCCACGCCTGCCCCGGGGCCAGCCCCACCACAGAGAGGCCGGTTGGTTCCTGCTCACCTCTGTGCCGTCCCTTCCCGACCTGACCCCAGTGCAGGGGATAAGCTTCAGACAAGTCTTTCCATGTCCCTCTGCATGACAATAGACTTCCTCCCCTCTCCCATTCCACAGGCCCACCCACCTGGGACATCCACCTTT
Source organism: Diceros bicornis minor (assembly GCF_020826845.1). NCBI lineage: Eukaryota > Metazoa > Chordata > Mammalia > Perissodactyla > Rhinocerotidae > Diceros > Diceros bicornis. Next base: position 87,613 of record NW_026691419.1, read on the forward strand.
GTCATTAGCTCAGGAGAGGATGCAAGATGAGAATCTCTGCTATTGTGTGGGGAGACTCAGTTTCCCGGGTTTCCCCCATGGACACATGTTCTTCAGCTGGGTCTGATTTTCTCCAGACAAGCTGTCTTGGGAAGGATTTGGCCAGCCCTAAGAACCTGAAGGGAAAGGGCGGAGGGGTGTTCTCTCTCTGCCCCCGACAGCCCCGAGCTGGGTCGGTCCCTCAGACCTGGCCAGGGGCAGCCCATCCCCCGGCGCCCTTCCCCGGGGCATCCAAGGGCTGGCTCGGCGCCAGCCCCACCCCGCTCGCCACTGCCCGACCATCGCCACTGCCCGACCATCGTCCTCCCTCGGGGGGCCTGGGCAGGACAGGGACCCGGCTGTGGGAGGCCTCCAGATCTCAGGCCTGGCACACCGTTTACCAGGCTGCTTCCTCCTCTGACGGGGGCCCAGCACACGCCCCAGGAGACTTGGCAGCCGCCCCCAGGGCTCTAGCCTCTGGAACTCGTCCCCTTGGAAGGGGCCTGGCCCAGGTGCCAGGTTCGGCTGGTCGGCCAGCCTCCTTTGGAGAAAGCAGGCAAGCCGAGCCAGGCTTGCAGTGGCCCTGGCGTGACACCTGCCACCTCAGGCAGAGGGCCTCCCGCGTGCCCTCCATGGCGGGTTTCTCCCCGGAGCCGTGGCCTGGGCACTAGGAAGGCCGGGCCTCCCCGACTCCCGGGAGGAGGGGCTAGCCCAGTTGCGCCCTGGCCCCCAAACCCTCTGGTGCCATCTGCCTGTCTCGGCACTTCTGACTCCACACAGCCTTTCCTACATCTGGGCTGCCTGCCGTGGCAAAGTGCAGGCGTGGGGTGAGGCCATGGCTTTGTCTTTCCAGGAAAAAATGAGCCCCTGGCCGAAGCAGCAGGCCCAGGCAGAGTCTTGAGCTTGAAGCCCAGTAGGTCTGTGGCCCTCAGGGCCAGAGCCATGCTTTCAAGGCAGGGAAGCGGCCTGCAAGCTGAGTGGGAGTGGGGGAGGGGAGGGAGACAGCTGAAGCCGAGTCCAGAAGGGCGGCGATGGAAGAGCTGCAGCTGGGTCAGAGCCTGGAGGGAGTGCGGGGCCTTCACTGAGGACCCCCCCACCCCCCCCCCCCCGAAGCCAGCCCTAGGCCCCTGCGGTCGCGCATGCGCCCTTGGCCTGTGCGGTGTGTGGGGGCTTGAACACAAGCCCGCAGGGCTCCCGGAGCGGCCAGAGAAAGAAGGGCCCATGGAGAGGTAGGCGAGGTGGGCAGGGGGCGCCACCTTACTCTCTTCAGCTCCCGGAGGGAGAGAGACAGAGACAGAGAGAGAGATCCCTGACCTCTGAGTCTCTGCCTCCACCGCTGGCTGGTGCCAAATCACGCGCCATCCCACTTCCAGCCATCACCCCCATGCCTGCCCCGGGGCCAGCCCCACCACAGAGAGGCCGGTTGGTTCCTGCTCACCTCTGTGCCGTCCCTTCCCGACCTGACCCCAGTGCAGGGGATAAGCTTCAGACAAGTCTTTCCATGTCCCTCTGCATGACAATAGACTTCCTCCCCTCTCCCATTCCACAGGCCCACCCACCCGGGACATCCACCTTTGTCATTAGCTCAGGAGAGGATGCAAGATGAGAATCTCTGCTATTGTGTGGGGAGACTCAGTTTCCCGGGTTTCCCCCATGGACACATGTTCTTCAGCTGGGTCTGATTTTCTCCAGACAAGCTGTCTTGGGAAGGATTTGGCCAGCCCTAAGAACCTGAAGGGAAAGGGCGGAGGGGGGTTCTCTCTCTGCCCCCGACAGCCCCGAGCTGGGTCGGTCCCTCAGACCTGGCCAGGGGCAGCCCATCCCCCGGCGCCCTTCCCCGGGGCATCCAAGGGCAGGCTCGGCGCCAGCCCCACCCCGCTCGCCACTGCCCGACCATCGCCACTGCCCGACCATCGTCCTCCCTCGGGGGGCCTGGGCAGGACAGGGACCCGGCTGTGGGAGGCCTCCAGATCTCAGGCCTGGCACACCGTTTACCAGGCTGCTTCCTCCTCTGACGGGGGCCCAGCACACGCCCCAGGAGACTTGGCAGCCGCCCCCAGGGCTCTAGCCTCTGGAACTCGTCCCCTTGGAAGGGGCCTGGCCCAGGTGCCAGGTTCGGCTGGTCGGCCAGCCTCCTTTGGAGAAAGCAGGCAAGCCGAGCCAGGCTTGCAGTGGCCCTGGCGTGACACCTGCCACCTCAGGCAGAGGGCCTCCCGCGTGCCCTCCATGGCGGGTTTCTCCCCGGAGCCGTGGCCTGGGCACTAGGAAGGCCGGGCCTCCCCGACTCCCGGGAGGAGGGGCTAGCCCAGTTGCGCCCTGGCCCCCAAACCCTCTGGTGCCATCTGCCTGTCTCGGCACTTCTGACTCCACACAGCCTTTCCTACATCTGGGCTGCCTGCCGTGGCAAAGTGCAGGCGTGGGGTGAGGCCATGGCTTTGTCTTTCCAGGAAAAAATGAGCCCCTGGCCGAAGCAGCAGGCCCAGGCAGAGTCTTGAGCTTGAAGCCCAGTAGGTCTGTGGCCCTCAGGGCCAGAGCAATGCTTTCAAGGCAGGGAAGCGGCCTGCAAGCTGAGTGGGAGTGGGGGAGGGGAGGGAGACAGCTGAAGCCGAGTCCAGAAGGGCGGCGATGGAAGAGCTGCAGCTGGGTCAGAGCCTGGAGGGAGGGCGGGGCCTTCACTGAGGACCCCCCCCACCCCCCCCCCGAAGCCAGCCCTAGGCCCCGGCGGTCGCGCATGCGCCCTTGGCCTGTGCGGTGTGTGGGGGGTTGAACCCAAGCCCGCAGGGCTCCCGGAGCGGCCAGAGAAAGAAGGGCCCATGGAGAGGTAGGCGAGGTGGGCAGGGGGCGCCACCTTAATCTCTTCAGCTCCCTGAGGGAGAGAGACAGAGACAGAGACAGAGAGAGATCCCTGACCTCTGAGTCTCTGCCTCCACCGCTGGCTGGTGCCAACTCACGCGCCATCCCACTTCCAGCCATCACCCCCACGCCTGCCCCGGGGCCAGCCCCACCACAGAGAGGCCGGTTGGTTCCTGCTCACCTCTGTGCTGTCCCTTCCCGACCTGACCCCAGTGCAGGGGATAAGATTCAGACAAGTCTTTCCATGTCCCTCTGCATGACAATAGACTTCCTCCCCTCTCCCATTCCACAGGCCCACCCACCCGGGACATCCACCTTTGTCATTAGCTCAGGAGAGGATGCAAGATGAGAATCTCTGCTATTGTGTGGGGAGACTCAGTTTCCCGGGTTTCCCCCATGGACACATGTTCTTCAGCTGGGTCTGATTTTCTCCAGACAAGCTGTCTTGGGAAGGATTTGGCCAGCCCTAAGAACCTGAAGGGAAAGGGCGGAGGGGGGTTCTCTCTCTGCCCCCGACAGCCCCGAGCTGGGTCGGTCCCTCAGACCTGGCCAGGGGCAGCCCATCCCCCGGCGCCCTTCCCCGGGGCATCCAAGGGCAGGCTCGGCGCCAGCCCCACCCCGCTCGCCACTGCCCGACCATCGCCACTGCCCGACCATCGTCCTCCCTCGGGGGGCCTGGGCAGGACAGGGACCCGGGTGTGGGAGGCCTCCAGATCTCAGGCCTGGCACACCGTTTACCAGGCTGCTCCCTCCTCTGACGGGGGCCCAGCACACGCCCCAGGAGACTTGGCAGCCGCCCCCAGGGCTCTAGCCTCTGGAACTCGTCCCCTTGGAAGGGGCCTGGCCCAGGTGCCAGGTTCGGCTGGTCGGCCAGCCTCCTTTGGAGAAAGCAGGCAAGCCGAGCCAGGCTTGCAGTGGCCCTGGCGTGACACCTGCCACCTCAGGCAGAGGGCCTCCCGCGTGCCCTCCATGGCGGGTTTCTCCCCGGAGCCGTGGCCTGGGCACTAGGAAGGCCGGGCCTCCCCGACTCGCGGGAGGAGGGGCTAGCCCAGTTGCGCCCTGGCCCCCAAACCCTCTGGTGCCATCTGCCTGTCTCGGCACTTCTGACTCCACACAGCCTTTCCTACCTCTGGGCTGCCTGCCGTGGCAAAGTGCAGGCGTGGGGTGAGGCCATGGCTTTGTCTTTCCAGGAAAAAATGAGCCCCTGGCCGAAGCAGCAGGCCCAGGCAGAGCCTTGAGCTTGAAGCCCAGTAGGTCTGTGGCCCTCAGGGCCAGAGCAATGCTTTCAAGGCAGGGAAGCGGCCTGCAAGCTGAGTGGGAGTGGGGGAGGGGAGGGAGACAGCTGAAGCCGAGTCCAGAAGGGCGGCGATGGAAGAGCTGCAGCTGGGTCAGAGCCTGGAGGGAGGGCGGGGCCTTCACTGAGGACCCCCCCCGCCCCCCGAGGCCAGCCCTAGGCCCCGGCGATCGCGCATGCGCCCTTGGCCTGTGCGGTGTGTGGGGGCTTGAACCCAAGCCCGCAGGGCTCCCGGAGCGGCCAGAGAAAGAAGGGCCCATGGAGAGGTAGGCGAGGTGGGCAGGGGGCGCCACCTTACTCTCCTCAGCTCCCTGAGGGAGAGAGAGAGAGACAGAGACAGAGAGAGAGATCCCTGACCTCTGAGTCTCTGCCTCCACCGCTGGCTGGTGCCAACTCACGCGCCATCCCACTTCCAGCCATCACCCCCATGCCTGCCCCGGGGCCAGCCCCACCACAGACAGGCCGGTTGGTTCCTGCTCACCTCTGTGCCGTCCCTTCCCGACCTGACCCCAGTGCAGGGGATAAGCTTCAGTCAAGTTTTCCATGTCCCTCTGCATGACAATAGACTTCCTCCCCTCTCCCATTCCACAGGCCCACCCGGGACATCCACCTTTGTCATTAGCTCAGGAGAGGATGCAAGATGAGAATCTCTGCTATTGTGTGGGGAGACTCAGTTTCCCGGGTTTCCCCCATGGACACATGTTCTTCAGCTGGGTCTGATTTTCTCCAGACAAGCTGTCCTGGGAAGGATTTGGCCAGCCCTAAGAACCTGAAGGGAAAGGGCGGAGGGGGGTTCTCTCTCTGCCCCCGACAGCCCCTAGCTGGGTCGGTCCCTCAGACCTGGCCAGGGGCAGCCCATCCCCCGGCGCCCTTCCCCGGGGCATCCAAGGGCAGGCTCGGCGCCAGCCCCACCCCCGCTCGCCACTGCCCGACCATCGCCACTGCCCGACCATCGTCCTCCCTCGGGGGGCCTGGGCAGGACAGGGACCCGGGTGTGGGAGGCCTCCAGATCTCAGGCCTGGCACACCGTTTACCAGGCTGCTCCCTCCTCTGACGGGGGCCCAGCACACGCCCCAGGAGACTTGGCAGCCGCCCCCAGGGCTCTAGCCTCTGGAACTCGTCCCCTTGGAAGGGGCCTGGCCCAGGTGCCAGGTTCGGCTGGTCGGCCAGCCTCCTTTGGAGAAAGCAGGCAAGCCGAGCCAGGCTTGCAGTGGCCCTGGCGTGACACCTGCCACCTCAGGCAGAGGGCCTCCCGCGTGCCCTCCATGGCGGGTTTCTCCCCGGAGCCGTGGCCTGGGCACTAGGAAGGCCGGGCCTCCCCGACTCCCGGGAGGAGGGGCTAGCCCAGTTGCGCCCTGGCCCCCAAACCCTCTGGTGCCATCTGCCTGTCTCGGCACTTCTGACTCCACACAGCCTTTCCTACCTCTGGGCTGCCTGCCGTGGCAAAGTGCAGGCGTGGGGTGAGGCCATGGCTTTGTCTTTCCAGGAAAAAATGAGCCCCTGGCCGAAGCAGCAGGCCCAGGCAGAGCCTTGAGCTTGAAGCCCAGTAGGTCTGTGGCCCTCAGGGCCAGAGCAATGCTTTCAAGGCAGGGAAGCGGCCTGCAAGCTGAGTGGGAGTGGGGGAGGGGAGGGAGACAGCTGAAGCCTAGTCCAGAAGGGCGGCGATGGAAGAGCTGCAGCTGGGTCAGAGCCTGGAGGGAGGGCGGGGCCTTCACTGAGGACCCCCACACCCCACCCCCCCCCCCCCCCGAGGCCAGCCCTAGGCCCCGGCGGTCGCGCATGCGCCCTTGGCCTGTGTGGTGTGAGGGGGGTTGAACCCAAGCCCACAGGGCTCCCGGAGCGGCCAGAGAAAGAAGTTCCCATGGAGAGGTAGGCGAGGTGGGCATGGGGCGCCACCTTACTCTCCTCAGCTCCCTGAGGGAGAGAGACAGAGACAGAGAGAGAGATCCCTGACCTCTGAGTCTCTGCCTCCACCGCTGGCTGGTGCCAACTAAGGCGCCATCCCACTTCCAGCCATCACCCCCACGCCTGCCCCGGGGCCAGCCCCACCACAGAGAGGCCGGTTGGTTCCTGCTCACCTCTGTGCCGTCCCTTCCCGACCTGACCCCAGTGCAGGGGATAAGCTTCAGACAAGTCTTTCCATGTCCCTGTGCATGACAATAGACTTCCTCCCCTCTCCCATTCCACAGGCCCACCCACCTGGGACATCCACCTTTGTCATTAGCTCAGGAGAGGATGCAAGATGAGAATCTCTGCTATTGTGTGGGGAGACTCAGTTTCCCGGGTTTCCCCCATGGACAATGTTCTTCAGCTGGGTCTGATTTTCTCCAGACAAGCTGTCTTGGGAAGGATTTGGCCAGCCCTAAGAACCTGAAGGGAAAGGGCGGAGGGGTGTTCTCTCTCTGCCCCCGACAGCCCCGAGCTGGGTCGGTCCCTCAGACCTGGCCAGGGGCAGCCCATCCCCCGGCGCCCTTCCCCGGGGCATCCAAGGGCTGGCTCGGCGCCAGCCCCACCCCGCTCGCCACTGCCCGACCATCGCCACTGCCCGACCATCGTCCTCCCTCGGGGGGCCTGGGCAGGACAGGGACCCGGCTGTGGGAGGCCTCCAGATCTCAGGCCTGGCACACCGTTTACCAGGCTGCTTCCTCCTCTGACGGGGGCCCAGCACACGCCCCAGGAGACTTGGCAGCCGCCCCCAGGGCTCTAGCCTCTGGAACTCGTCCCCTTGGAAGGGGCCTGGCCCAGGTGCCAGGTTCGGCTGGTCGGCCAGCCTCCTTTGGAGAAAGCAGGCAAGCCGAGCCAGGCTTGCAGTGGCCCTGGCGTGACACCTGCCACCTCAGGCAGAGGGCCTCCCGCGTGCCCTCCATGGCGGGTTTCTCCCCGGAGCCGTGGCCTGGGCACTAGGAAGGCCGGGCCTCCCCGACTCCCGGGAGGAGGGGCTAGCCCAGTTGCGCCCTGGCCCCCAAACCCTCTGGTGCCATCTGCCTGTCTCGGCACTTCTGACTCCACACAGCCTTTCCTACATCTGGGCTGCCTGCCGTGGCAAAGTGCAGGCGTGGGGTGAGGCCATGGCTTTGTCTTTCCAGGAAAAAATGAGCCCCTGGCCGAAGCAGCAGGCCCAGGCAGAGTCTTGAGCTTGAAGCCCAGTAGGTCTGTGGCCCTCAGGGCCAGAGCAATGCTTTCAAGGCAGGGAAGCGGCCTGCAAGCTGAGTGGGAGTGGGGGAGGGGAGGGAGACAGCTGAAGCCGAGTCCAGAAGGGCGGCGATGGAAGAGCTGCAGCTGGGTCAGAGCCTGGAGGGAGGGCGGGGCCTTCACTGAGGACCCCCCCCCCCCGAAGCCAGCCCTAGGCCCCTGCGGTCGCGCATGCGCCCTTGGCCTGTGCGGTGTGTGGGGGGTTGAACCCAAGCCCGCAGGGCTCCCGGAGCGGCCAGAGAAAGAAGGGCCCATGGAGAGGTAGGCGAGGTGGGCAGGGGGCGCCACCTTAATCTCTTCAGCTCCCTGAGGGAGAGAGACAGAGACAGAGACAGAGAGAGATCCCTGACCTCTGAGTCTCTGCCTCCACCGCTGGCTGGTGCCAACTCACGCGCCATCCCACTTCCAGCCATCACCCCCACGCCTGCCCCGGGGCCAGCCCCACCACAGAGAGGCCGGTTGGTTCCTGCTCACCTCTGTGCTGTCCCTTCCCGACCTGACCCCAGTGCAGGGGATAAGATTCAGACAAGTCTTTCCATGTCCCTCTGCATGACAATAGACTTCCTCCCCTCTCCCATTCCACAGGCCCACCCACCCGGGACATCCACCTTTGTCATTAGCTCAGGAGAGGATGCAAGATGAGAATCTCTGCTATTGTGTGGGGAGACTCAGTTTCCCGGGTTTCCCCCATGGACACATGTTCTTCAGCTGGGTCTGATTTTCTCCAGACAAGCTGTCTTGGGAAGGATTTGGCCAGCCCTAAGAACCTGAAGGGAAAGGGCGGAGGGGTGTTCTCTCTCTGCCCCCGACAGCCCCGAGCTGGGTCGGTCCCTCAGACCTGGCCAGGGGCAGCCCATCCCCCGGCGCCCTTCCCCGGGGCATCCAAGGGCTGGCTCGGCGCCAGCCCCACCCCGCTCGCCACTGCCCGACCATCGCCACTGCCCGACCATCGTCCTCCCTCGGGGGGCCTGGGCAGGACAGGGACCCGGCTGTGGGAGGCCTCCAGATCTCAGGCCTGGCACACCGTTTACCAGGCTGCTTCCTCCTCTGACGGGGGCCCAGCACACGCCCCAGGAGACTTGGCAGCCGCCCCCAGGGCTCTAGCCTCTGGAACTCGTCCCCTTGGAAGGGGCCTGGCCCAGGTGCCAGGTTCGGCTGGTCGGCCAGCCTCCTTTGGAGAAAGCAGGCAAGCCGAGCCAGGCTTGCAGTGGCCCTGGCGTGACACCTGCCACCTCAGGCAGAGGGCCTCCCGCGTGCCCTCCATGGCGGGTTTCTCCCCGGAGCCGTGGCCTGGGCACTAGGAAGGCCGGGCCTCCCCGACTCCCGGGAGGAGGGGCTAGCCCAGTTGCGCCCTGGCCCCCAAACCCTCTGGTGCCATCTGCCTGTCTCGGCACTTCTGACTCCACACAGCCTTTCCTACCTCTGGGCTGCCTGCCGTGGCAAAGTGCAGGCGTGGGGTGAGGCCATGGCTTTGTCTTTCCAGGAAAAAATGAGCCCCTGGCCGAAGCAGCAGGCCCAGGCAGAGCCTTGAGCTTGAAGCCCAGTAGGTCTGTGGCCCTCAGGGCCAGAGCAATGCTTTCAAGGCAGGGAAGCGGCCTGCAAGCTGAGTGGGAGTGGGGGAGGGGAGGGAGACAGCTGAAGCCGAGTCCAGAAGGGCGGCGATGGAAGAGCTGCAGCTGGGTCAGAGCCTGGAGGGAGGGCGGGGCCTTCACTGAGGACCCCCCCGCCCCCCGAGGCCAGCCCTAGGCCCCGGCGATCGCGCATGCGCCCTTGGCCTGTGCGGTGTGTGGGGGCTTGAACCCAAGCCCGCAGGGCTCCCGGAGCGGCCAGAGAAAGAAGGGCCCATGGAGAGGTAGGCGAGGTGGGCAGGGGGCGCCACCTTACTCTCCTCAGCTCCCTGAGGGAGAGAGAGAGAGACAGAGACAGAGAGAGAGATCCCTGACCTCTGAGTCTCTGCCTCCACCGCTGGCTGGTGCCAACTCACGCGCCATCCCACTTCCAGCCATCACCCCCATGCCTGCCCCGGGGCCAGCCCCACCACAGACAGGCCGGTTGGTTCCTGCTCACCTCTGTGCCGTCCCTTCCCGACCTGACCCCAGTGCAGGGGATAAGCTTCAGTCAAGTCTTTCCATGTCCCTCTGCATGACAATAGAATTCCTCCCCTCTCCCATTCCACAGGCCCACCCGGGACATCCACCTTTGTCATTAGCTCAGGAGAGGATGCAAGATGAGAATCTCTGCTATTGTGTGGGGAGACTCAGTTTCCCGGGTTTCCCCCATGGACACATGTTCTTCAGCTGGGTCTGATTTTCTCCAGACAAGCTGTCCTGGGAAGGATTTGGCCAGCCCTAAGAACCTGAAGGGAAAGGGCGGAGGGGGGTTCTCTCTCTGCCCCCGACAGCCCCTAGCTGGGTCGGTCCCTCAGACCTGGCCAGGGGCAGCCCATCCCCCGGCGCCCTTCCCCGGGGCATCCAAGGGCAGGCTCGGCGCCAGCCCCACCCCGCTCGCCACTGCCCGACCATCGTCCTCCCTCGGGGGGCCTGGGCAGGACAGGGACCCGGCTGTGGGAGGCCTCCAGATCTCAGGCCTGGCACATCGTTTACCAGGCTGCTTCCTCCTCTGACGGGGGCCCAGCACACGCCCCAGGAGACTTGGCAGCCGCCCCCAGGGCTCTAGCCTCTGGAACTCGTCCCCTTGGAAGGGGCCTGGCCCAGGTGCCAGGTTCGGCTGGTCGGCCAGCCTCCTTTGGAGAAAGCAGGCAAGCCGAGCCAGGCTTGCAGTGGCCCTGGCGTGACACCTGCCACCTCAGGCAGAGGGCCTCCCGCGTGCCCTCCATGGCGGGTTTCTCCCCGGAGCCGTGGCCTGGGCACTAGGAAGGCCGGGCCTCCCCGACTCCCGGGAGGAGGGGCTAGCCCAGTTGCGCCCTGGCCCCCAAACCCTCTGGTGCCATCTGCCTGTCTCGGCACTTCTGACTCCACACAGCCTTTCCTACATCTGGGCTGCCTGCCGTGGCAAAGTGCAGGCGTGGGGTGAGGCCATGGCTTTGTCTTTCCAGGAAAAAATGAGCCCCTGGCCGAAGCAGCAGGCCCAGGCAGAGCCTTGAGCTTGAAGCCCAGTAGGTCTGTGGCCCTCAGGGCCAGAGCAATGCTTTCAAGGCAGGGAAGCGGCCTGCAAGCTGAGTGGGAGTGGGGGAGGGGAGGGAGACAGCTGAAGCCTAGTCCAGAAGGGCGGCGATGGAAGAGCTGCAGCTGGGTCAGAGCCTGGAGGGAGGGCGGGGCCTTCACTGAGGACCCCCACACCCCACCCCCCCCCCCGAGGCCAGCCCTAGGCCCCGGCGGTCGCGCATGCGCCCTTGGCCTGTGTGGTGTGAGGGGGGTTGAACCCAAGCCCACAGGGCTCCCGGAGCGGCCAGAGAAAGAAGTTCCCATGGAGAGGTAGGCGAGGTGGGCAGGGGGCGCCACCTTACTCTCCTCAGCTCCCTGAGGGAGAGAGACAGAGACAGAGAGAGAGATCCCTGACCTCTGAGTCTCTGCCTCCACCGCTGGCTGGTGCCAACTCAGGCGCCATCCCACTTCCAGCCATCACCCCCACGCCTGCCCCGGGGCCAGCCCCACCACAGAGAGGCCGGTTGGTTCCTGCTCACCTCTGTGCCGTCCCTTCCCGACCTGACCCCAGTGCAGGGGATAAGCTTCAGACAAGTCTTTCCATGTCCCTCTGCATGACAATAGACTTCCTCCCCTCTCCCATTCCACAGGCCCACCCACCTGGGACATCCACCTTTGTCATTAGCTCAGGAGAGGATGCAAGATGAGAATCTCTGCTATTGTGTGGGGAGACTCAGTTTCCCGGGTTTCCCCCATGGACACATGTTCTTCAGCTGGGTCTGATTTTCTCCAGACAAGCTGTCTTGGGAAGGATTTGGCCAGCCCTAAGAACCTGAAGGGAAAGGGCGGAGGGGTGTTCTCTCTCTGCCCCCGACAGCCCCGAGCTGGGTCGGTCCCTCAGACCTGGCCAGGGGCAGCCCATCCCCCGGCGCCCTTCCCCGGGGCATCCAAGGGCTGGCTCGGCGCCAGCCCCACCCCGCTCGCCACTGCCCGACCATCGCCACTGCCCGACCATCGTCCTCCCTCGGGGGGCCTGGGCAGGACAGGGACCCGGCTGTGGGAGGCCTCCAGATCTCAGGCCTGGCACACCGTTTACCAGGCTGCTTCCTCCTCTGACGGGGGCCCAGCACACGCCCCAGGAGACTTGGCAGCCGCCCCCAGGGCTCTAGCCTCTGGAACTCGTCCCCTTGGAAGGGGCCTGGCCCAGGTGCCAGGTTCGGCTGGTCGGCCAGCCTCCTTTGGAGAAAGCAGGCAAGCCGAGCCAGGCTTGCAGTGGCCCTGGCGTGACACCTGCCACCTCAGGCAGAGGGCCTCCCGCGTGCCCTCCATGGCGGGTTTCTCCCCGGAGCCGTGGCCTGGGCACTAGGAAGGCCGGGCCTCCCCGACTCCCGGGAGGAGGGGCTAGCCCAGTTGCGCCCTGGCCCCCAAACCCTCTGGTGCCATCTGCCTGTCTCGGCACTTCTGACTCCACACAGCCTTTCCTACATCTGGGCTGCCTGCCGTGGCAAAGTGCAGGCGTGGGGTGAGGCCATGGCTTTGTCTTTCCAGGAAAAAATGAGCCCCTGGCCGAAGCAGCAGGCCCAGGCAGAGTCTTGAGCTTGAAGCCCAGTAGGTCTGTGGCCCTCAGGGCCAGAGCAATGCTTTCAAGGCAGGGAAGCGGCCTGCAAGCTGAGTGGGAGTGGGGGAGGGGAGGGAGACAGCTGAAGCCGAGTCCAGAAGGGCGGCGATGGAAGAGCTGCAGCTGGGTCAGAGCCTGGAGGGAGTGCGGGGCCTTCACTGAGGACCCCCCCACCCCCCCCCCCCGAAGCCAGCCCTAGGCCCCTGCGGTCGCGCATGCGCCCTTGGCCTGTGCGGTGTGTGGGGGCTTGAACACAAGCCCGCAGGGCTCCCGGAGCGGCCAGAGAAAGAAGGGCCCATGGAGAGGTAGGCGAGGTGGGCAGGGGGCGCCACCTTACTCTCTTCAGCTCCCGGAGGGAGAGAGACAGAGACAGAGAGAGAGATCCCTGACCTCTGAGTCTCTGCCTCCACCGCTGGCTGGTGCCAAATCACGCGCCATCCCACTTCCAGCCATCACCCCCATGCCTGCCCCGGGGCCAGCCCCACCACAGAGAGGCCGGTTGGTTCCTGCTCACCTCTGTGCCGTCCCTTCCCGACCTGACCCCAGTGCAGGGGATAAGCTTCAGACAAGTCTTTCCATGTCCCTCTGCATGACAATAGACTTCCTCCCCTCTCCCATTCCACAGGCCCACCCACCCGGGACATCCACCTTTGTCATTAGCTCAGGAGAGGATGCAAGATGAGAATCTCTGCTATTGTGTGGGGAGACTCAGTTTCCCGGGTTTCCCCCATGGACACATGTTCTTCAGCTGGGTCTGATTTTCTCCAGACAAGCTGTCTTGGGAAGGATTTGGCCAGCCCTAAGAACCTGAAGGGAAAGGGCGGAGGGGGGTTCTCTCTCTGCCCCCGACAGCCCCGAGCTGGGTCGGTCCCTCAGACCTGGCCAGGGGCAGCCCATCCCCCGGCGCCCTTCCCCGGGGCATCCAAGGGCAGGCTCGGCGCCAGCCCCACCCCGCTCGCCACTGCCCGACCATCGCCACTGCCCGACCATCGTCCTCCCTCGGGGGGCCTGGGCAGGACAGGGACCCGGCTGTGGGAGGCCTCCAGATCTCAGGCCTGGCACACCGTTTACCAGGCTGCTTCCTCCTCTGACGGGGGCCCAGCACACGCCCCAGGAGACTTGGCAGCCGCCCCCAGGGCTCTAGCCTCTGGAACTCGTCCCCTTGGAAGGGGCCTGGCCCAGGTGCCAGGTTCGGCTGGTCGGCCAGCCTCCTTTGGAGAAAGCAGGCAAGCCGAGCCAGGCTTGCAGTGGCCCTGGCGTGACACCTGCCACCTCAGGCAGAGGGCCTCCCGCGTGCCCTCCATGGCGGGTTTCTCCCCGGAGCCGTGGCCTGGGCACTAGGAAGGCCGGGCCTCCCCGACTCCCGGGAGGAGGGGCTAGCCCAGTTGCGCCCTGGCCCCCAAACCCTCTGGTGCCATCTGCCTGTCTCGGCACTTCTGACTCCACACAGCCTTTCCTACATCTGGGCTGCCTGCCGTGGCAAAGTGCAGGCGTGGGGTGAGGCCATGGCTTTGTCTTTCCAGGAAAAAATGAGCCCCTGGCCGAAGCAGCAGGCCCAGGCAGAGTCTTGAGCTTGAAGCCCAGTAGGTCTGTGGCCCTCAGGGCCAGAGCAATGCTTTCAAGGCAGGGAAGCGGCCTGCAAGCTGAGTGGGAGTGGGGGAGGGGAGGGAGACAGCTGAAGCCGAGTCCAGAAGGGCGGCGATGGAAGAGCTGCAGCTGGGTCAGAGCCTGGAGGGAGGGCGGGGCCTTCACTGAGGACCCCCCCCACCCCCCCCCCCGAAGCCAGCCCTAGGCCCCGGCGGTCGCGCATGCGCCCTTGGCCTGTGCGGTGTGTGGGGGGTTGAACCCAAGCCCGCAGGGCTCCCGGAGCGGCCAGAGAAAGAAGGGCCCATGGAGAGGTAGGCGAGGTGGGCAGGGGGCGCCACCTTAATCTCTTCAGCTCCCTGAGGGAGAGAGACAGAGACAGAGACAGAGAGAGATCCCTGACCTCTGAGTCTCTGCCTCCACCGCTGGCTGGTGCCAACTCACGCGCCATCCCACTTCCAGCCATCACCCCCACGCCTGCCCCGGGGCCAGCCCCACCACAGAGAGGCCGGTTGGTTCCTGCTCACCTCTGTGCTGTCCCTTCCCGACCTGACCCCAGTGCAGGGGATAAGATTCAGACAAGTCTTTCCATGTCCCTCTGCATGACAATAGACTTCCTCCCCTCTCCCATTCCACAGGCCCACCCACCCGGGACATCCACCTTTGTCATTAGCTCAGGAGAGGATGCAAGATGAGAATCTCTGCTATTGTGTGGGGAGACTCAGTTTCCCGGGTTTCCCCCATGGACACATGTTCTTCAGCTGGGTCTGATTTTCTCCAGACAAGCTGTCTTGGGAAGGATTTGGCCAGCCCTAAGAACCTGAAGGGAAAGGGCGGAGGGGGGTTCTCTCTCTGCCCCCGACAGCCCCTAGCTGGGTCGGTCCCTCAGACCTGGCCAGGGGCAGCCCATCCCCCGGCGCCCTTCCCCGGGGCATCCAAGGGCAGGCTCGGCGCCAGCCCCACCCCGCTCGCCAGTGCCCGACCATCGCCACTGCCCGACCATCGTCCTCCCTCGGGGGGCCTGGGCAGGACAGGGACCCGGGTGTGGGAGGCCTCCAGATCTCAGGCCTGGCACACCGTTTACCAGGCTGCTCCCTCCTCTGACGGGGGCCCAGCACACGCCCCAGGAGACTTGGCAGCCGCCCCCAGGGCTCTAGCCTCTGGAACTCGTCCCCTTGGAAGGGGCCTGGCCCAGGTGCCAGGTTCGGCTGGTCGGCCAGCCTCCTTTGGAGAAAGCAGGCAAGCCGAGCCAGGCTTGCAGTGGCCCTGGCGTGACACCTGCCACCTCAGGCAGAGGGCCTCCCGCGTGCCCTCCATGGCGGGTTTCTCCCCGGAGCCGTGGCCTGGGCACTAGGAAGGCCGGGCCTCCCCGACTCCCGGGAGGAGGGGCTAGCCCAGTTGCGCCCTGGCCCCCAAACCCTCTGGTGCCATCTGCCTGTCTCGGCACTTCTGACTCCACACAGCCTTTCCTACCTCTGGGCTGCCTGCCGTGGCAAAGTGCAGGCGTGGGGTGAGGCCATGGCTTTGTCTTTCCAGGAAAAAATGAGCCCCTGGCCGAAGCAGCAGGCCCAGGCAGAGCCTTGAGCTTGAAGCCCAGTAGGTCTGTGGCCCTCAGGGCCAGAGCAATGCTTTCAAGGCAGGGAAGCGGCCTGCAAGCTGAGTGGGAGTGGGGGAGGGGAGGGAGACAGCTGAAGCCGAGTCCAGAAGGGCGGCGATGGAAGAGCTGCAGCTGGGTCAGAGCCTGGAGGGAGGGCGGGGCCTTCACTGAGGACCCCCCCCGCCCCCCGAGGCCAGCCCTAGGCCCCGGCGATCGCGCATGCGCCCTTGGCCTGTGCGGTGTGTGGGGGCTTGAACCCAAGCCCGCAGGGCTCCCGGAGCGGCCAGAGAAAGAAGGGCCCATGGAGAGGTAGGCGAGGTGGGCAGGGGGCGCCACCTTACTCTCCTCAGCTCCCTGAGGGAGAGAGAGAGAGACAGAGACAGAGAGAGAGATCCCTGACCTCTGAGTCTCTGCCTCCACCGCTGGCTGGTGCCAACTCACGCGCCATCCCACTTCCAGCCATCACCCCCATGCCTGCCCCGGGGCCAGCCCCACCACAGACAGGCCGGTTGGTTCCTGCTCACCTCTGTGCCGTCCCTTCCCGACCTGACCCCAGTGCAGGGGATAAGCTTCAGTCAAGTCTTTCCATGTCCCTCTGCATGACAATAGACTTCCTCCCCTCTCCCATTCCACAGGCCCACCCGGGACATCCACCTTTGTCATTAGCTCAGGAGAGGATGCAAGATGAGAATCTCTGCTATTGTGTGGGGAGACTCAGTTTCCCGGGTTTCCCCCATGGACACATGTTCTTCAGCTGGGTCTGATTTTCTCCAGACAAGCTGTCCTGGGAAGGATTTGGCCAGCCCTAAGAACCTGAAGGGAAAGGGCGGAGGGGGGTTCTCTCTCTGCCCCCGACAGCCCCTAGCTGGGTCGGTCCCTCAGACCTGGCCAGGGGCAGCCCATCCCCCGGCGCCCTTCCCCGGGGCATCCAAGGGCAGGCTCGGCGCCAGCCCCACCCCGCTCGCCACTGCCCGACCATCGTCCTCCCTCGGGGGGCCTGGGCAGGACAGGGACCCGGCTGTGGGAGGCCTCCAGATCTCAGGCCTGGCACATCGTTTACCAGGCTGCTTCCTCCTCTGACGGGGGCCCAGCACACGCCCCAGGAGACTTGGCAGCCGCCCCCAGGGCTCTAGCCTCTGGAACTCGTCCCCTTGGAAGGGGCCTGGCCCAGGTGCCAGGTTCGGCTGGTCGGCCAGCCTCCTTTGGAGAAAGCAGGCAAGCCGAGCCAGGCTTGCAGTGGCCCTGGCGTGACACCTGCCACCTCAGGCAGAGGGCCTCCCGCGTGCCCTCCATGGCGGGTTTCTCCCCGGAGCCGTGGCCTGGGCACTAGGAAGGCCGGGCCTCCCCGACTCCCGGGAGGAGGGGCTAGCCCAGTTGCGCCCTGGCCCCCAAACCCTCTGGTGCCATCTGCCTGTCTCGGCACTTCTGACTCCACACAGCCTTTCCTACATCTGGGCTGCCTGCCGTGGCAAAGTGCAGGCGTGGGGTGAGGCCATGGCTTTGTCTTTCCAGGAAAAAATGAGCCCCTGGCCGAAGCAGCAGGCCCAGGCAGAGCCTTGAGCTTGAAGCCCAGTAGGTCTGTGGCCCTCAGGGCCAGAGCAATGCTTTCAAGGCAGGGAAGCGGCCTGCAAGCTGAGTGGGAGTGGGGGAGGGGAGGGAGACAGCTGAAGCCTAGTCCAGAAGGGCGGCGATGGAAGAGCTGCAGCTGGGTCAGAGCCTGGAGGGAGGGCGGGGCCTTCACTGAGGACCCCCACACCCCACCCCCCCCCCGAGGCCAGCCCTAGGCCCCGGCGGTCGCGCATGCGCCCTTGGCCTGTGTGGTGTGAGGGGGGTTGAACCCAAGCCCACAGGGCTCCCGGAGCGGCCAGAGAAAGAAGTTCCCATGGAGAGGTAGGCGAGGTGGGCAGGGGGCGCCACCTTACTCTCCTCAGCTCCCTGAGGGAGAGAGACAGAGACAGAGAGAGAGATCCCTGACCTCTGAGTCTCTGCCTCCACCGCTGGCTGGTGCCAACTCAGGCGCCATCCCACTTCAAGCCATCACCCCCACGCCTGCCCCGGGGCCAGCCCCACCACAGAGAGGCCGGTTGGTTCCTGCTCACCTCTGTGCCGTCCCTTCCCGACCTGACCCCAGTGCAGGGGATAAGCTTCAGACAAGTCTTTCCATGTCCCTCTGCATGACAATAGACTTCCTCCCCTCTCCCATTCCACAGGCCCACCCACCTGGGACATCCACCTTTGTCATTAGCTCAGGAGAGGATGCAAGATGAGAATCTCTGCTATTGTGTGGGGAGACTCAGTTTCCCGGGTTTCCCCCATGGACACATGTTCTTCAGCTGGGTCTGATTTTCTCCAGACAAGCTGTCTTGGGAAGGATTTGGCCAGCCCTAAGAACCTGAAGGGAAAGGGCGGAGGGGTGTTCTCTCTCTGCCCCCGACAGCCCCGAGCTGGGTCGGTCCCTCAGACCTGGCCAGGGGCAGCCCATCCCCCGGCGCCCTTCCCCGGGGCATCCAAGGGCTGGCTCGGCGCCAGCCCCACCCCGCTCGCCACTGCCCGACCATCGCCACTGCCCGACCATCGTCCTCCCTCGGGGGGCCTGGGCAGGACAGGGACCCGGCTGTGGGAGGCCTCCAGATCTCAGGCCTGGCACACCGTTTACCAGGCTGCTTCCTCCTCTGACGGGGGCCCAGCACACGCCCCAGGAGACTTGGCAGCCGCCCCCAGGGCTCTAGCCTCTGGAACTCGTCCCCTTGGAAGGGGCCTGGCCCAGGTGCCAGGTTCGGCTGGTCGGCCAGCCTCCTTTGGAGAAAGCAGGCAAGCCGAGCCAGGCTTGCAGTGGCCCTGGCGTGACACCTGCCACCTCAGGCAGAGGGCCTCCCGCGTGCCCTCCATGGCGGGTTTCTCCCCGGAGCCGTGGCCTGGGCACTAGGAAGGCCGGGCCTCCCCGACTCCCGGGAGGAGGGGCTAGCCCAGTTGCGCCCTGGCCCCCAAACCCTCTGGTGCCATCTGCCTGTCTCGGCACTTCTGACTCCACACAGCCTTTCCTACATCTGGGCTGCCTGCCGTGGCAAAGTGCAGGCGTGGGGTGAGGCCATGGCTTTGTCTTTCCAGGAAAAAATGAGCCCCTGGCCGAAGCAGCAGGCCCAGGCAGAGTCTTGAGCTTGAAGCCCAGTAGGTCTGTGGCCCTCAGGGCCAGAGCCATGCTTTCAAGGCAGGGAAGCGGCCTGCAAGCTGAGTGGGAGTGGGGGAGGGGAGGGAGACAGCTGAAGCCGAGTCCAGAAGGGCGGCGATGGAAGAGCTGCAGCTGGGTCAGAGCCTGGAGGGAGTGCGGGGCCTTCACTGAGGACCCCCCCACCCCCCCCCCCCGAAGCCAGCCCTAGGCCCCTGCGGTCGCGCATGCGCCCTTGGCCTGTGCGGTGTGTGGGGGCTTGAACACAAGCCCGCAGGGCTCCCGGAGCGGCCAGAGAAAGAAGGGCCCATGGAGAGGTAGGCGAGGTGGGCAGGGGGCGCCACCTTACTCTCTTCAGCTCCCGGAGGGAGAGAGACAGAGACAGAGAGAGAGATCCCTGACCTCTGAGTCTCTGCCTCCACCGCTGGCTGGTGCCAAATCACGCGCCATCCCACTTCCAGCCATCACCCCCATGCCTGCCCCGGGGCCAGCCCCACCACAGAGAGGCCGGTTGGTTCCTGCTCACCTCTGTGCCGTCCCTTCCCGACCTGACCCCAGTGCAGGGGATAAGCTTCAGACAAGTCTTTCCATGTCCCTCTGCATGACAATAGACTTCCTCCCCTCTCCCATTCCACAGGCCCACCCACCCGGGACATCCACCTTTGTCATTAGCTCAGGAGAGGATGCAAGATGAGAATCTCTGCTATTGTGTGGGGAGACTCAGTTTCCCGGGTTTCCCCCATGGACACATGTTCTTCAGCTGGGTCTGATTTTCTCCAGACAAGCTGTCTTGGGAAGGATTTGGCCAGCCCTAAGAACCTGAAGGGAAAGGGCGGAGGGGGGTTCTCTCTCTGCCCCCGACAGCCCCGAGCTGGGTCGGTCCCTCAGACCTGGCCAGGGGCAGCCCATCCCCCGGCGCCCTTCCCCGGGGCATCCAAGGGCAGGCTCGGCGCCAGCCCCACCCCGCTCGCCACTGCCCGACCATCGCCACTGCCCGACCATCGTCCTCCCTCGGGGGGCCTGGGCAGGACAGGGACCCGGCTGTGGGAGGCCTCCAGATCTCAGGCCTGGCACACCGTTTACCAGGCTGCTTCCTCCTCTGACGGGGGCCCAGCACACGCCCCAGGAGACTTGGCAGCCGCCCCCAGGGCTCTAGCCTCTGGAACTCGTCCCCTTGGAAGGGGCCTGGCCCAGGTGCCAGGTTCGGCTGGTCGGCCAGCCTCCTTTGGAGAAAGCAGGCAAGCCGAGCCAGGCTTGCAGTGGCCCTGGCGTGACACCTGCCACCTCAGGCAGAGGGCCTCCCGCGTGCCCTCCATGGCGGGTTTCTCCCCGGAGCCGTGGCCTGGGCACTAGGAAGGCCGGGCCTCCCCGACTCCCGGGAGGAGGGGCTAGCCCAGTTGCGCCCTGGCCCCCAAACCCTCTGGTGCCATCTGCCTGTCTCGGCACTTCTGACTCCACACAGCCTTTCCTACATCTGGGCTGCCTGCCGTGGCAAAGTGCAGGCGTGGGGTGAGGCCATGGCTTTGTCTTTCCAGGAAAAAATGAGCCCCTGGCCGAAGCAGCAGGCCCAGGCAGAGTCTTGAGCTTGAAGCCCAGTAGGTCTGTGGCCCTCAGGGCCAGAGCAATGCTTTCAAGGCAGGGAAGCGGCCTGCAAGCTGAGTGGGAGTGGGGGAGGGGAGGGAGACAGCTGAAGCCGAGTCCAGAAGGGCGGCGATGGAAGAGCTGCAGCTGGGTCAGAGCCTGGAGGGAGGGCGGGGCCTTCACTGAGGACCCCCCCCACCCCCCCCCCGAAGCCAGCCCTAGGCCCCGGCGGTCGCGCATGCGCCCTTGGCCTGTGCGGTGTGTGGGGGGTTGAACCCAAGCCCGCAGGGCTCCCGGAGCGGCCAGAGAAAGAAGGGCCCATGGAGAGGTAGGCGAGGTGGGCAGGGGGCGCCACCTTAATCTCTTCAGCTCCCTGAGGGAGAGAGACAGAGACAGAGACAGAGAGAGATCCCTGACCTCTGAGTCTCTGCCTCCACCGCTGGCTGGTGCCAACTCACGCGCCATCCCACTTCCAGCCATCACCCCCACGCCTGCCCCGGGGCCAGCCCCACCACAGAGAGGCCGGTTGGTTCCTGCTCACCTCTGTGCTGTCCCTTCCCGACCTGACCCCAGTGCAGGGGATAAGATTCAGACAAGTCTTTCCATGTCCCTCTGCATGACAATAGACTTCCTCCCCTCTCCCATTCCACAGGCCCACCCACCCGGGACATCCACCTTTGTCATTAGCTCAGGAGAGGATGCAAGATGAGAATCTCTGCTATTGTGTGGGGAGACTCAGTTTCCCGGGTTTCCCCCATGGACACATGTTCTTCAGCTGGGTCTGATTTTCTCCAGACAAGCTGTCTTGGGAAGGATTTGGCCAGCCCTAAGAACCTGAAGGGAAAGGGCGGAGGGGGGTTCTCTCTCTGCCCCCGACAGCCCCGAGCTGGGTCGGTCCCTCAGACCTGGCCAGGGGCAGCCCATCCCCCGGCGCCCTTCCCCGGGGCATCCAAGGGCAGGCTCGGCGCCAGCCCCACCCCGCTCGCCACTGCCCGACCATCGCCACTGCCCGACCATCGTCCTCCCTCGGGGGGCCTGGG